>NC_051177.1:123265072-123537572 GCF_013339695.2 Rhipicephalus sanguineus | reverse complement strand
AATTCGGAAAATCGTTTAATTCGGACGTGTTATCTTGTGCCGGAAAGCATATATGTATTGTTTAATGACGTCAAACTTCCTTAATTAGGACATATTCTTTCCGCAGCCCGATTAATTCGGACGATCCTCGGAGCGCGCCAAGCAAGAAGCGCCGCAAATGTGCGACCAAAGGAGCGAAAACGGCGTTCGCGAACAACCTAAACGGCAGCGGGCATTTATGAAGGCCTCTTCTATAGACATTTATAAAGGCCTGTGTAAATGCCGCAGTCGCCACCCATGATTGTGCATTAACGAGCCAGGTTTATTCAGCAGCAGATGCGGGGCTCAGCAGTTTAGTCTCGACTCTGGACACAGGCCGCGTGCGTGCCTTCAGAACTTCGTGTCTTTAGCGACCGCGGTTTCGTTCACAGCGGATACTGCACTCAGTAGCTTCGTTTTGACTTCGGGCCATGCGCGCGCAATGTCACAAAACTCAAACATGGGGGAAGCTGTTGAAGATAAACAGCTGCAGCAAGGCTCTGCATGCTGGCATAAAACTAGCTTGCTACAATGCGATGGATGAACGATCAGTTGCCGGCCATATTTCCGGCGAAAAAATTATCACGTGCGCGTAGTGGTGTTGGTGGCGGCGGTACGTAATAAGAGATGGGCTCAGAGCAGGCTTCGGCTTTTGAATCCGCGGTCACATTGTGAACGAAGTCGCTAATGGCGAAAATTGCGGCTTTTACACTGCTCTTATGCAAAATAAGTACAGAATTTACGTATTCATCAAGAAAATGAAAATGAGTTGATGTAATATACATTTTATTTTTCCTAACACTTTCGATAATACCGCATTCGGTTAATTCCGAAAATGCTACCAAGGCATGTTATGTTTGAACAGGAAGTTATGTTGCGATATGGAGCACTGTTTTCCGAGCGAGCCCAAAGCGACAATTTTGCAGTCCACAGCCACGACTTCTGTGTGAAGCTTAACCATGTCATTGTTTTATGCTCTGTTTATTGTAAATTCCCCTTACGTAATGCCTTGACTCAGTTCCTAGAGAAAAGGGAAAGGATGCGAGGCTTGGATCTCCGGACTATGACGAATACTTCGTCAGCTAGGAAGCATTACTTTATGAGCAAATCGCATGTGTTTCCTTGTAGCCTTGTGCTGCAAACGGGTGGATGCCAATTTTCACTTTTATAATGATGATGATGGTGGCGGCGGTCGTGTTGGTGGTGAAGGATGTTGACTTTTTTTTAACTTGGTTTCACTAATTGACAGATTGAAGAGGCTGCAAGAAAGCAGAGAATCCGAAATGGATACATTGTTCTATATAAAGAAGAAAATGAGCTCCAGGGGCTTTGCATTTGTGTTCTGTGCCACAAAGTTTGAGCGAAGGAGGCTGCCTCGTGCACACGCCTACTGCAGCCCAGCCCGATCTGCGTGCACTCTCAAAGGGCTCTAGTCCAACGGGCGTAGATGCCTGGTCCAGCGGCGACCCGGAATAAGGAGTCCCCTATGTAAAGGGACGTTTTGCGCCTGGAAACTCTCCTTTTATTGAATAAAAGTTTTTCTCTGTCACACACCCACAAACACACACACACACACACACACACACACACACACACACACACACACACACACACACACACACACACACACACACACTCACTCACTCACTCACTCACTCACACGCACACACACACACATACACACACACCACCCGACCTTGACAGCTGGATTCACAGACCGTTCCACCGCTGACTGTATATTTGACAAAGCATATTATTATCCTTAAAGGCAGGCTTTCGAAATAAAAAAGGGAGAGAGAGAATAAGCATGTTCATTTTGGTAAAGAAACAAGGTCCTTATTTTGCAATGTCTTTAGCTCGGACCGAGTCCTTGAAATTCGTGGCCACGTCATATCTGGTCCGCGAGGCCAGAGCTGGCTCAGGCTCTTTCCCGAACCTGGTTGATGTAGCAAGCGTGCTTCTTCGTGTCGCCAAGCGGTGTTCAAGTACTCGGAGTGTCCGCCTCCAATTCGGGAAGCACTGAGTTCGATTCCGAATACCTCCGGAATTTAGCGTCTTCCTAACTTCAAACCAAACACTCTCTCTCAATCTTCGAGTTCATGTTGGTGTGTTTCCGTTTTACTTAACCTATAACACTGGCCGTTTTTTTTTTTTTTCTTTACGCACGCTTATTAGTTATACTCCGTTCTTTAGATTTCCTGCCTTCACTTGCGAATTCACAAACGTCAACTTCTGGATTAAAAAAATGCGTTGCACTTTTTCCTCATAATAAGCGTCATCTATCCACATTGAAAGCGAAGCTAATATTATTATAGACGAAAATCGGCGCTTTTAGGTGCCCGAACAAGCAGTTTTGGCTCTTGAAGGCGCTTGAAGACATCGGTCTCATGTGCAGGTCGGCCAGCAAAAATGTCGCGAAAGTCGAGTCGATACACAACTGGTAGAGAACGAAGAAGAAAAGAGCCACCCACGGGCTCACAAGTCACGCGTCACGCGTAGGCCTTCCACGCGATCTGCAGCCGTCAGGCTCAGTCGTATTATTCAGTCGACGAACACAGCTGCCCAGAAATGAATTCCCTGATCGGCCAGGATGGCGACGCCGAGTTCAACCTCCACGACAGGCAGGTGAGCGTGATCATCCTCCTGGTGGTGGCAGTCATCGCCGGCGTGTGCCGCGCGCTGCGACGCTTTCTGAACATACCCGTCGTGGCCGTGGTTACAGCGCTGGGATTCAGCGCAGGCCGCCTCGTCAGTGGCTACGACGCGAAAGAGAAAGTTCTTCCGGTTACCGACCAGCACATCCGTGAGCTGCTCTTCCTCTACTTGCCCGTGCTCACGTTCACCGGCTCGTTCAACCTTCGCAGCCAACTGTTCAGGCAGTGCTTCTGGCAGTGCGTGCTGCTTGGCTTTGGTGGTCTGCTCTTCAGCACCATGCTCTTCATGCTGTACATGTCGGGCACCCGGGACGCCGACAAGCAGCACTTGGCCGAGACGGTGCTCATCAGCCTGCTCACCTGCTGTCCCGAGCTCATGTTCGTGTCCGACATGAACGCGCTGTCGTCGGCACGCTCGCACATACTCGAGACCATCATCATGGGCGAGCCGCTCATCGGAGCCACCGTTCTCTGGATGGCCTACCGGTTCAGCACGCTGTCGGAGCAGTTGACTGTTTATGCCTTCCTAAAGACAGTCACGTCTACGCTGTTCATCGGGCCGCTGGTGGGCAAGGCGCTCGGGCACGCACTCGCGATGGCCATGATAGCGTTGGCACAGGACCTTCCCGTCTCCATCGTGGTGAGTGCTATCAGCGTGATTGCGACGTGGGCCTTCGCCGAACAGTTCATGCACGGTGCTGGAATCAGCACCATCCTCTCAATGGGTCTTGCCGCCAGCTCTCACGCAGCGGACACTGTGTCCAACCCGATAGCGATCAGGAAGTTCTGGATGCTCATCAGGTACGGCTACAACGTCGTCGTCATCTTCTTGTCTGCTTATCGGATAGGCCGAGACTCGCAAGAGTTTCTGTCGTGGCATGAGATAATCAGCCCAGTCAACGCGTACGTTGCCAAGATCGGCGTCCGGTTCGTCACTGTCATCGTGATGTATCCGCTGCTGTCGTCTGTGGGCTATAGCCTCAGTTGGCAGCAATGCTTGATTGTGGCTTGGGCGAACTTCAAGGGTGCCATAATGATCGCCATGGACTTGACCAGGGCTTTCCCGACCGTCAACCTCAAGCACGCCCTTCAGGAACAGTTTGTTCGCCTGGGCACGCTATTTCTTGTGCAAGTCCTGAACACCACAACGCTGCCGAAACTAGTGTCCATGCTCGGGCTCCTGGCACTGTCGGACGTGGAAAGGGCCAACATGAACATGGTCATAATCGCGCTTCGCAACACCGCGAATTCGTCAACTAGCTTTCAGCGACGAGACAAGAAGTTCTCAGGTGCCGACTGGAAGTGGGTTCAGATGCACACGTATATCGACAACCCTTACGGAGGCGTCGAGGAAGACGACCACGCTGAGCAGACGGACACATACATGCCGGCACGCCTCTACAGGAATGCTGCTGCAAGGAAGGCCAGCTGCTCCATCCTCAGACTTCAGAAGGTTTGTTGCAACAAGCAATACGAGGATGGCATGATTCACAGCAAAACGAGGAGCAAGATACTGGCCGCCCTGCAGTATCCTATGGAGAAGGAAGTCTACCTGGATTACAACATGATGGAGCCTTTCGTGACCGTCCCCGACTGGATCTACCGGCTTAAGGACATGGTGCAACGATTCGCCGGTAACGAAGCCATTGAGAAGCGCCAATCCAAATCAGTACGTTCCACCCGCTCGCGAACAGATGACGACGAAGACAATATGGAGCAAGTTAGCCTCCTCTCAGCCATGCTCAAGGAAGGCTGGTACCACGCCTTGGTCGGATTCATTGCTTTGGGCTTCGTGTTGCTGCTCAGTGGCCTGGCTTTGTTTATGATTACAAAGCGCACGGACCCGTCACAGTATGAGCTACTCCTGTCGATCATCACGTCAGTGCAGGGCGCTTACCTGCTGCTCTATTCGATCGAGATGGGCAGTCTGGTGTACACCATTGGCATGCTGCGCGTCGGCAAGGATATATGGAAGCAGCTTGATGTTATCATGTACTTCCTGGTCGTGACCGAGTTCGCGCTCATCAGCATGGCCTCCGTGAGCGGTGGCGGCAAGCCCGACGCTACTTACACCAGCTTCCTGCAGATAAGCTTCATCATACTAATCTCGTGCCGGATCGTGAAGACACTGCAGAAGCGCGTCGTGCTTTTCTTGTGGATATGGGACATGCTGGACGTGCTGCTTAACCGCAAACTGTTCTACGCGTATGACCTCAGCTGGGCCTACATCACGGCTGAGGACGAGGCGATGAACAAGGTGTCCCGTTTCGTCACCACGCCACAGCTGGCGGCCGCCATTCGTGAGAACAGCGGCTACAACAAGCTGCGGACACTCAAGAACGTCGTGGACATCCAGCAGCGCTACCCCAACATCGAAGTGGCGACCAAGACGCGCCAGGCAGCTCGAAGGATCCTCAACAAGGCGTTCGACGGCCTCAGGGAGCTGCACGAAGGGGGCCTACTGGACGAGAAGCAGTTCGGCTTGCTCTTCTCCAACCTGTCGTGGATGATCCAGCGCGCCGACGGCATGCCCGCCAACGTGACCGTGGGCAACGCCGCCTTCAACACGATGCTCAGCGTGCCGTGGCTCTCGCGCGACGTCGTCCCGCGGCTGCTCAATTCCTTCTACCAGTACCTGAAGGAAGGCGAGCTGCTGGTGGAAAAGAACAACATGCACGACTGCGTCTTCATCATCTGCTCGGGTATCGTCCGGGTGAGCGGCTGCAACGAGGAGCCCTGGGCGAACCCCGTGCAGCTCGCCAACTCGGACTCGACGCACTTCTACTTCTGCGAGGGCGCCTTCCAGGACTACCTCGTGGCGCCCGACAGTCTCGGCCTGCTGGGCTTCCTGACGTCCAGGCCGTCGGTGTGCCAGTGCGTATGCGAGACGGACGTCGAGGTGTGCTGCATCCCCATGGAGGAGATGACGGCGCTGATCGAGCAGCACCCGGAGGCGCCGAACCTCGTCTACCGCATGTGGTTCAGCGTGGCCATCCGCATCGGGCTTGCCGTGCTCGTGAACCAGAAGCGGTACCAGGTGAGTATGTAGCCGTGGTCGCTTCAAAATTGATATGGGTGCATTAATGCAATTCATATGGGTGCATGGGACAATAGCGTACAATGTGCTATTGTGAGCACAATGAGAGGGAACACGCGAGTGCGTGGCAAATAGCCTCAAACCCGGCGCAGGGCGATTAGCAGCCGCCGCTATAGGAAACAAAATGAAAACGTCGCCGCGGACCCGCTAAATTGTCGGCACGCCCGCCTCGCTCTTGCTGAGAAAAGTCAGTTTGGCTGCAAGGGCGAAACAATGAATTAGCAACTAGTTGCATTGTTATACGAAGTGAGGCTGGCAGCTGTCTTGGATCCGATGTCGCGTAACTCTACAAAACGCTGGTGAAAGAGTACGGCCGCTCCAGGGAGAGATGCTCTTTCCACACAGCCTCTTCGCGTTGAGAGCGCAGCACGTACAAGGGTGTATGCGAGCCGCCTGCTGATGGCTGCCGAGATAGCGTGCGCGCCAGCGATCGCGACGGCGCCCTTAGAATCAAAGTTCAAAGTTGCTGCTCGAGCGACAACACCCTCCCCCCGCCCCTCGCGCATTTTCATGCTGGGTCAAGACGGGTGAGGCGTTTCCTCTCTGCTTCGACGGCGGGCCTCCCGAGCGGGGCAATGTGGAGCGGAATGTTTTCAATTGTGGTGCAAGACGGCATGTAGGGCAATTTGGACTTTATACGGGACGTGACGGTGACGGCAACGGCGATGGCAAAAACCCCTCGAGAATGTCCATATAATTGTTATCGCAATACAAGTTGCAGCTGATAGCGTATCACAGGCCGCTCGCGAGTATAGGCCTGACTGGCTGCCCAGGCGGCGCTCTTTGGTTTCGAGTAGTCAGACAGGCGGCCGCATGCAGCACTAAGCTCAGATGCGCAATGGAGCCGCCGCTGTCGGTTGTGCTGCGCTTTGGATCTCGGCCAGTTTCTGGCGTGGCTGAGTTCTTCAGGCCAAGCAATCTGCGTAAACGCAAGAAGTTCAACGTCAAGTATGTTTACGACGTGCAGGAGATGGAAGGAACCATTTCGGCGTGCTGCAACTCGCAAGTGCAGCGAATCTCATACGACGTTGAACTCGAGTTAAGTTTTACGAGGCATGCTCGCGCGATTAACGACAGTGTATAAACGAAAAGATTGCTGTTAAGAAAACCGACATGATTTGCATTACACGATGAAACGGAATCAAGAAAGGTCCAGACGAAGGCTAGCCGTCGGCGGCCCGAATGAGCGCATTCCCGTCGTGTGCCGTTTTCTGCCGCATTCAGTCGCAAACACACTTTTTCCCCATGCACGGTCATGTTTGAGGCCCGTGTACTTAGATTTAGGTGCACGTTAAAGAACCCCAGGTGGTCGAAATTTCCGGAGCCCTCCACTACGGCGTCTCTCATAATCATATCGTGGTTTTGGGACGTTAAACCCCAGATATTATTAACATTTGCTTCTAGGGAATTCGTCAAATTCTGTCAGCGTGCGGTGGCGGTCGAGAAGCGACGGCGCGCAATGTTTACAGCCGGCCGCTGGAAGCAGCCGGCTGTAAGCTGCCGGAAAAATCGTAGGCACATACGCAGGGTGACTCGTGGCATCGTTTTTCTCGTTTCGCACGAAATGCCGGCTGCATATCCTCGTGATCACCGTCGGCAGCCACAGCGTGCCGTCTGGACTGCACACAGGGAATATATACATATATAAACGCGTGCACGCGCGTACGAAAAGTAATCAGCACGTTACGTTGCAAACCACGTTTTGCTCGCGTACTCACTTCACGCGTCGGACGGCACGTATCCAGCGGTTCCGTCGCTCCACTTCGTACGGCTTTCAGGGGAACCAGTAAAACCGCACATTAGGATTCTTACCCCCATGTTCAAGGCAATTAACCACGCAACAATAACGGCGGCGACCGCGCTTCGGGACCGCGCTGCTCAGAGCCGTCGCCCAGACCACCTGCTTTCGGCACGGTTTGTTGAAGCAGGGATCGCTCGTCAAACATGTCAGACTCTGCAGGCATAGCGGACAAGTTCCTGCGTACGTTTTAAGCACTTTTTGAGCCTGAAAACTAGGCGCAAAATTAAGTAAAACGCTTAAAGCAACTGAGAACTGCGTAACTCGCCGGTCGGCGTCCATTTTTGACTACCCAAGCAACTTCGGCGCACGCCACCAGGCTCCGCCACAGTACTCAAAACTCCAGCGCGTCAGCCCTATAGGGCGGGCCCTGACATGCAGGGCGCGGCAGTCCGTGCAAGCTACCGCTTTTTCATTCGCTTGTGTGTGTGCATCTGACACATAAAATCAAGATAGAGCGAAGTGATTTTACAAAGGGGTGCTGCTTTTCGCTGCGCGTGAGTGCTACAGCAGGCGCTACAAAGTCAAGCTGTTAATTGTGTGATATATTTCGCGCATCGTGAAAACAGACGCATGGTTGGAGTGACAAGTTCACGGGAAAACGTCACCGCTTCCACTTCATTTTTGACAGCGCGATCCGAGTATCGACCGAATTGGGGTTTCAGGCTGTTCGCAACGCGCTCGCTTGTTCCCTGTCATAGTGCTGAAGAAAATACTTCAGGCGCATTTTTGGTACGGGGAATCCGCAGGTGTTTCACGCCACAGGATGCCGACATTGCGGTGTAGCGTAGTTGGTGTTGAGAACCACGTTGGCATATAGGACACAAGAGGTACTGACAATAGGTGAAAGTCACGTCACTATTGAGTGTGTGAAAAACATTACCGCATCAACTTTACTCGTATGATTCGTAGTAGTGAACAACGAACGCTCACGTTGCCAACGGTACCTCCGGTGTTCTTCAAGGGAGCTTCCTTGCCCTTATTATATTCCTACTCCATACTTATGAGTGAACCTGGAATCATAAGCACTAACACAAAACTAGATATTAACGTTTGCACATGGTATCATGAACTTAACTCGCCTGAAGGTCTTGAAGCCCCAAACACTGTTCCTAAAGTATAACAACTACCACAAGAAAAAAGCGCATCTCGCGTATTACCGGAACGCATTATGCCTCAATGTTGTCATACACTCTTGGTAACGCTCCTCTGGCAGCCGTTAGGACAACAAATATCCCGCGCAAGCTATATTTAAGATGAGACACTCAAATAAATAAAGTAACTTCTATAACGCATTCAAGGAGAAAATAACTTATTTAAAACGGCAAGATATGGAAGGATGGGCTCCCTTCCCTAGGTGGCAGCCATGAGTCCTTGTGCTCTGGCGGCATCCTCGGCCTGCCGAAGGACTTTGAGTTGCACTTCTAGTGTTAATGAATGTTCTATCTTGCCCTGGCACTCTGAGGCAGCCCACAATATATGATTCAGGTCCACCCTTCGATTACAAAACCTACACATATCGGAGTATAACTCCGGATAGAAGTAATATTCATGAGAACTAACAGACAATAATACCAAGGAAAGTATAGGGGGTGTTATTTGTAGTAATTAGGATATAAATCTGAAGAAAGTAGAGTGGACGAAAAGATAAATTGCCCCCGGCAGGGACCGAACCTGCGACCTTCGAATAACGCGTCCGAGAGCATCGGATGCGTTATTCGAAGGTCATTTACGCTGATGACACTAGCATTTTATTCTCTGGTCGCTCCGCTGTTTATTTCGCAAATAATGCCATCATTGCCCCTTATTTAATGCAGAATTGGTCCCTGCAAGACCAGTTGAGATTAAATGTCGACGAAAGCATTAATGTTTCTTCCGCGTCATAGACTCCAACTTATCCACTATTTATCAATGGCACATCGGTCGAATACAGTCAGCCCTTTAAAACTATGGGCATCCGTTTTTCTGCAGACATATCGCGGGATGCACGCATTGATATCTCGGTTGGAAAGCTTTCACGCACTATTGGGTTCTTGCAACGTTTGCGGTTACCTTAAATCTACTCCTTTATAAATCATTACTCGCTTGCACTTTTAACTATGGCGCACTTGTGTGGGGCACAACCACAAATGTTAATATTATGGAGTTACTGCAAAAATTATTACATTAACTTGTAACATGCCCTATTTGTATCATACAGCTCCATTCTTTGCAAAATTACCCATAGTAAAAGTTTCATCACATTATGGATACGGGCTTTCCTGCTACTATAAGTCGTGTATGAAGAAGCAAGACAGCGCACTGCAAAACCTTGCCATTCTTAGTTAGGATCAACGTAGTCGCATAGGACACACGCAATCCGGAACACTGGGAAGTAACACGAAATCACTCTAACTATGGAAAATAAGTGCTCCAATAGCAACTACCTCCATTGTTAAATTTACAAAAAGAAATAATGTATTTTGGCATCGCAAGCATATCATTGCAGGATGTCCTTGACGTGTTTTTTTTTTTAAGATACTGTAACATTATTTGATTTCAGTAGACTAGACATTCCTCTACCCGCCACGGTGGTCTAATGGTTATGCTGCTCGACTGCTGACAAGAACGTCGCGGGATCGAATCCCGGCCGCGGCGGCCGCATTTCGATGGAGGCGTCATGCTTTGGTTAAAGAACACCAGACGGTCATAATTTCCGAAGCAGTCCACTACGACGTCCCTCGTAATTATATCGTGGTTTTGGGACGTAAAACCTCAAGAATTATTACACTTCGTCGTGGTTCCGTATAATTGAGGACTAACAGAAAATAATGCCGAGGAATTTTTACCGCTGTCATTCTTTATTTTTTTCTGAATAATTATTTTTTTTTATCTCGCAAAAACACAAAGCTTCATTTCTAATCCACTTATGAAGAACCTACCACTAACGTGTAATATTTTTATTTCGTCTACCTCATTCTTAGTGTTTCTTTAGTGATCTACGACCTATACGCACTCTCCGTGGCTGTTATTAGAAGGGGGCAGTCACCTAGTCACTGCAGTAGCTTTTTGTAACTGCTAATTTCTTTCATTGCTCAGTGAAAGATAAATACAGCATTTAATTGAATTGAAATCTTAATATAGAGCCTGTATTTCTTTGTCGCGCCGTGGTCCTTCGTTTTCTGCTAACTAGGAACTAAACATGCAATACGAGGGAGAGCCGCCGTTTATCCAGCATCCTGGTTTCCTGGTGGTGGACGGAGAGGAGTGCGCGCTCCACTTTGCCTTACTACAGCTGAAGGCGAAGTGTCTGGGTCAGAGGCTCAGCTTACAAATTGAATGGGCCCTACTTCCATTGGGTGCTGCCAAACGTTGGCCCTTTTTTGCCGTGCATGGTGTGGTATATCGCGTTTCATACGGCACACACCAAACAAAACCGAAACGTGACAACCAATGCTTTAACGAAACATTTTTAATGTTCGCACTAAGTCGCGCAAAGCTTTTCACAGAGGAGCACGGGCCCGTCGTCGCTCGTACTCCCCGTCGACCGACACGTCCAGCTTCGAGATCCGCGGCTTCCTCCTCGGGAGTACGCACTTTCTTAGGACGCCTCATGACTCTCTTTCGGTGCTACGTCTGCTCGCATGCTCTGATACCTTGCATGGATAGCCGAGGGGTTAGGACGCTTGCCTTCGGATCGAGTGTACGCGGGTTCGAATTCCGCCAAGTGAAGGATTTCTTTCGGCAAGAATTTTTCTCTATCTTTTTCCCCCCTCTACTTCTTTCTCTCCCTTTCGTTGATGTTCTGTCTGTCTCTTTTTCTTTCTGCATTTCTCCCTCTCTATATCTCTCTTATTTCGCTGATACGTTTTACTCTCTCCCCTCCTCCTTTCCCTCCTTTTCACGCTCACTTACTCTTTCCACCCCCTTGCTACACTATACTATACTAGTCTATGTTATGCTCTGCTAGCGTGCCTGGATAGTTCAAGATAAAGAAAAAAAAAAAGCCTGGATAGTTCAGTGGTTAGGACGCTCGCCTTCGGTTCGAGGGTTACCGGGATCGAATCCCGCCTCGTCAAGTATGTTTTTTCGGCATGTTCTCTTTCCTTATATTTTTATTTCCATCCCTCTGTTTGTTTATTTATTTATTTATTTATTTATTTATTTATCTCTATCTCTCTGTACTCGTTCTATCACTCATCTGGGTTACAGGCAACGCCGTAGCGGTGAGTAGTGGGACGTGCCCCAATTCTGTGCCACATACCCGTTCATGATTATGATAGTATTGCTGCAGGGTCCACATTTTACGGCCGGGTTAAACAGCTGCGATGTTAAAGTCACACGGTCCCTTACGGATTCGCCTAAGACGACGGGAAGGCGGAAGTTATCTCCTTCGTCTTGTTTTTCTTCTCAGTTGATGTGTTGATCCTCTCCCACCCCCGAAAGCTTTCTGCACCTAACGTGTTTTAGATGCGAAGCAGCTTATGGCGGGGGCTTTGTCCCTCACTCCCGCGTCCCGCGGCGTCCACCCCCCACTGCGCATGCGCGTCCCCTCCCCCTCTCTCTCCTCTCCTACGCTTCCCGCTCTCCTCTAGGAATCCTCTACGGAGCGGCGCGCACGACAGGTGGTGCGACAGCTGCATACTCCGCCGGGGGTGCCACGGTAGTTCAGCGGTATGAAAACGACGGAGCGCGCGCGCCTCATTCTCTCTCCTGCGCAGCGCCGCGATGAGCGCTCGGGCCGCTGCCGCGAAACGGGAGCGGCGACGTGGCGATCCCGAACTTTGCGCTCGCGAAGCCGAAAGGAAACGTGAACGGTGGCAAGAGAACCCTGAACTCCGGGCTCGGGAAGCCGAATCGAAACGCCAACGTCGAGTGGCGTGGTCTCTCTTCTCTTACACATTCTCAGTCATCCTCTCAATAAAATTACGCCATCTCCCGCTCAAGCTAACCATCTTCCCGCTGCTTCGCATCCACACATGGTTCCCTTTATCGGGAGATGGTGTACTTTTCTTCACAGCATCCAAGATCCGAGGCATTGCAAGCTTTTTACGCCTCGCATGATTTTGCACTGCCTCCGGGATCGGCACACCTTTCATCAAGCGATGCTGTGAGGACCTCATCATGTGACGTCGCGTTATGTGACGTCATAGTGAGGTCACGACATCATGACGTCACAAATTTCGGCGATCTGTGACGTCATGATGACGTCATGATATGATGGTGATTCTTTTTATCACTTCTGTTAACGCCGCCGATGCCGACGCTCAATTTTTGCGTTTGATGAGGCATCCAAGGCTTTCTCATTAAAAAGCCCGCGACACTGTGTTCTCATACACAATTCTCCCACTCGGCAGGAGTGGACGCACGACAAGCTAAAGCGCTTCCTGGAGAACGGCATCATGCCCAACTTGTATTACGCCATCGACTTCTCGCTCGACGAGGCCGTGCTGGACGTCATCCTGGTCCAGGGCGTGGTCCAGTGCTCCAAGACGCAGGAGCTTTACACTGGTCCCGCGTACATCCCCGGCACGGTGCGCGAGATGACGTTGCCGGGCATCCCCTCCGATCGGGCCCGGCCCATAATGCTCATCACCACCGCGATGCGTTACCACCTGCCGAGCGACCTGGACTGGTTCCACCAGCCGCTCACGCACTACGACTACAAGAAGCAACGCGCCGTCTCCGTGGCGGTCGTCGGACCCGGCTAGCTATGTGGTCCGTCCGGCCGCGCGAATGACGCGCCCGCAGTCGTGACGCTCTACCGGGTCTTCCGACGTCCCGCCATAGGAACCACCACCACTTGGCGATGGAATCGTCTTTGACAATGTTCGTGCAGACGTCTACTCCAGTGTACAGCTTAGGTTCAGAATTGTTTTTTTTAGTTCTTTTTCTTTGTACAATATCGCCTTATCGCAGCTCGATGGTCTTTTCACCTTGTCTCATTCACGATGTTTTTATAAACATTTCGTCATACGTTTCACGATGATCAATCACCTGGTGTCGAACTTCCTATCGAGGCGTATTCTTCTTAGATTAGCTGTTACAGCATGCGACCAATTACGACTGGACTCACAATGCGTTCTACTTATGAAGTGCAGGACGCTGGACTGAAGCGCGTGGTTTTTTTGTCTTTGCTTTTTCCAAATTTTGTATTTACTTACCGCTGTGCATGTTTTCGCGTCGCACCGCGAGGACTGTTTCTACAGGCCTGCGCGAGGGCTCATCAAGCTTCTGTGTTTCGTGCGAACTGTGCCGCCTGAACACGCTAATAGTATCCAGTCCCTGCGGTAGGCTGCGCTGGCTCATTGCTCTAGGTGCTGACCCTAACGTCCGCGCTCCATGGGGCTGTTCCAAAGCAAGCTTTAGGGCATATACAGCGCGTTTGTTTTACCGAAAGAATGAATTAATGTAATCAACTGCTTGTGCCTCGGCCGGGTCGCTGTGATCTTTATTCCTGAATATCCACAAACCGATGTAGTGGTTCAAGTACATCGGCCCAATAAATGTGGTCATTCACTCGACTGTTGTGGGAGCTTGTTCCTAAGCTAGCAGGAGTGATCAGCGATGAATTGTCACAGCCATTTTTTGCAAGTTTACGCGCGAGACACATCGCGACAGAGATGCGAAGTAAAATACGCTTGATGTGGCCATTAGGTCGCCGCTTAGAACGCGCATTAGGAATTATTGCTCCCTAATGAAGTTGCAAAGTCTCCTTGCATCGGTTCAGATAACGGCGAAGTCAGTCCAGGACCCGCAATCAACATTAAGATGCCTTAGTTCGCATCAGTTCGCTTTCATGCCATGCATCGCAGGCTTACTACGAGCGCACTTGCGAGGCGCTGCTGAGCATGCCCCGAAATTCTCGAGGCGGACACATCGAGGCGCCCTACTCGTTTCTGCGACGCCATAGAGAGGCTGGCCGACTGGTCTCCCCATCTAGCCCTCCGCCCAGCCTGGCTTTCCCACTCCCATCTGGTATCAATAAAGTGTATTGCGGCGTGGGATACAGCAACTCTGATGGGCGAGAGAACGAGAGCGAGAGAGAAAGAAAGCGAGAAAGAGAGAGAAAGGGAAAGAAAGAGATAGAAAGAAGACAGAAATTCTTGGCGAGAGAAATCGGAGACTCGAACGCGGGTACTTACAATACCAAGGCGAGTGTCCTAACCACTCGGCTATCCAGGCACGCTAGCAGACCATAACATAGCCTTGCATAGCACATTATAGCAAGGGGGTGGGAAAGGAAAGTCAGGGTGAGGAGGAGAGTGGTGAAGGCGAGGAGGGGGAAGGGGGAGGGGAATCGAGTAAAGACAGAAAGAAAGAGGTAGATAGAAGGACAGGAAAGAAAGAGAGGAAAGGATGGAAGGCAAGAGGACGATTGCAGATGGAGAGAGGGAGAAAGAAAGACATATAGAACGAAAGTGAAAGAGAAAAATATAGAAAAAGAATGGGAAGAAAGAGAGAAAAAGTAGAACGACAGCGAGGAAAAGATATAAAGACAGAGAAAGAAATAGAGGGAGAAAGAGATACAAAGAAACAGACACAAAAAAAAAGATGTAAAGAATGAGAGCAAACATAGCCGTGTATGGTATAGTATAGCAATGGGTGGGAAAGAGAGAGACAAGAGGGTGGAAGCCAAGCCAAGCCAAGACCAGCTAGGTGTCCACCAGCTCTGCTGTGACCCAGCCTTGCGCGACATAGTGCAAGGTGCGCAAATTTTTTTTAAAAAGAACAATTGCTCAGTACACTCCTTCCTCTCGCTTCACGTACCCTCTGTCATTACAATTAACTTCTACTGCAATTATGTGTTCATAGATTCCTTTCTTTTTCCAAAACCGGCATCGTCGTCTTCTTCACATCTGACGCACGCAGCTTGGCTGTTATTCATGACATTTCAGATTTGCATGTCGCTCTCTCAGGGTCGTCGGCATTAAGTTCCTATCGCCCTTCACCTATTCCACCATCACCCTTACTGCCCCTACTGCGGAGCCAAGCCCACAGTATATCACTGCGTCTGCGAATGGACAACGACCGGTCTACCCCCTAATCCTCTACCATAGGATTTCTCCTGAGAGATTGCTTGCTTGCTTGCTTCTGCCTTTTTTCCTTGCTCCTACCCACCGGGGGATTAGCCATGAAACCGGTGGTTAATATAAAGGGGAAAATGTTTCAATTAAGACGAAGGGTTAGGAATGAATTGATCGCGTAGGGGAGTGGTTCGTAGGGCAATGTTTCGGGGACCCCTTGTGAACTGGTGGAAGTGATGAGGGACACCTTGCAGAGAGGAAAGGGGCAGTCATAAATTAGCACAACACGCAGCGTGAAATAGGTGCCTGTTGTTTCTCCCTGGCAATGAATGGTCAAACTAAAGTGTCGTGCCAATTCGATCTCAACAGCTTAATAAGTTGTGCGGTCTGCAGCCACATTCAACCTCTTTTTAGCTATGTTTGCTCTTCAAATATGCAAGTCTGGAGAAAGCATGCTCGCGGGCATATGTAGTAGAGAACCACAATAAAAGCTTTATATACAGCCATCTCATGAAGAAGGGGAAACATAAGTCAGCTCTGCCGCAAGGCAAATGTATTATGCGCTGAAGCATACCAAAATGCAAAAGGGGCCGCTGTCATAGCATACAGTGTGCCTCCAAAAAAAACGCGTTTCGCGGACCCCCGAAAATGGCTTCGTGGACCCCTTGGGGACCGCGGACCCCCATTTGGGAACCACTGGCCTAGGGTATAAACAACAATTGAAATTGACTAGGTATAGCCATTAAGGTAAGCGTTAATACAATAATATGAAATACAGTTAACTAGTGGGAGGAATTACGAAGCACGAAATGTTAATTCGTAATAATATTCACCTGGAACTCATCTTGTGTCACTGCGAAAATCGGATATATCTAAGCAGACGTTGCTGTTGCTGTATCTTAGCGAAAGCGCCCTAAAGAACTAAATATTTTACGAATTCAGATTAATTCTTAAAAAGGGGTCATGAAGCACCCCTTGGGCTTGTTGAAAAAACACATCCTGCGGAAAGCTGACACGGCTATGAACTGCTCAGCCAAATATTGCAGTCGTGCGCGCCGCGTAAAGGCTACAAGCGGAGCGCGAAGTTGCTGTTTTCTCAGGCGCCCTCTCTTCAAACAGAGGCCGGTTCTCACTCTCGTCGGTGGAGGCGTCTGCTAGTTGACGTCGCGTATCTGCTTCTCCGCGTCGCAAAAGACATAGCATCCCCATTGGCCGATAGCGGACATAAACCGAGAGCGGCGTTCAGATTAGATGCGCTTCTTGCCACGGGGTGTCGCCACTTGCCGGCGCCCCACTCCTCAGTCTGCTAACATTACACAGAATCCACACTCGCGCAGGCGAATCACAGCGGGAGAACGATCGCGTTTCACGACGCGCGCTGACGTAACTTCTTTCCCCCGTGCCATGCCTACCTGTGTAGCTTCCAGTGCGCTCGTCGGGACGAGAAAAGAGAGAAACCACTGAGAGCGTGCACCAAACACCCGTAACTCCGCTCGTTCTTCACGGATTCGAGAAATCTTTGTGGCAATCGATTCGGCAGACAGTAAACTCCGATACTGAGGTCATTAGATCATTACTTGGAAAAGTGGTTCATGACCCCTTTAAGTTTCCGAATAAAATTTCTAAATGCCATTTTTCATGACTTATAAAACGACCGCAGATAAGTAAAAAATAATCAATGTTTTCATGCTCTCGACAGTAACCGCATGGAACAGGTGGCGCCAGACCAGACCTCTGTATATACAAATTAAGTATTGCTGTATCTCTCTCTGCAACAGGAACGTCGGCGATTAGATAATAATAGATTACGTTGAATGGATTGTCGTGTTCACTTCATACTATTTTTCCGCAAAGATCAATAAGAACAGCTTCCCTACTGAAACGTTCCGTATGCCATTTCAATAATTCCGTATGTCTCCATACGGAATCCATATGTTTTTCATATATTTCCGTAAGATTCTGACGGAAACATACGGGATTATTGGAATGGCATACGGAACGTTTCAGTAGGGTTTGTCTTATTGGTAACAGAAAGCTTAAAAAACTGAATGCTTACTGTACTCCATTGATATAAGAGAGTTTGCACAATGTATATTGATGTCTGGCAGCTGATGGCGCCGTTTAACGTGTATGCACCCGCTTTGATGATTGCTGGTACACCTCCATCCCGACGACTAACGTCCATGTTAAATGATGAAACAAACCCTTGTGGTAGCTGTAGTATTTAACGGTGAAAGCGTAATCAGAGAACGAGGTGTGATAGCCAGAAGAGCGTCGCATATCGGACGCAGAGCTTGGTCGCCATCCCGCGGCATGTTAAAACGTGATTAAAAACCACGGCCGGACTAGGGGGCGTCGTGCCGCCCCGGTAGCCTGGCCGCGATTTTCCTCGGGGCGAGCGCGTGAGCATGGAACGCGGTGTTACAGCCAGGTGAGGCAGGCGCGCGTCGCAGAGCTATTTTTGGGTTTGTATTAGCGTGATGCTGAGCGAAGCCGACGCTTTTACGACGCTTGGGCAAAGGTTGCCACCTCGCGGTGTGTTAAGGCATTGACAAAATTCAACTTCTATTGAAAACGCGCCGAATGGGACGGACGCGTAACGCGTTGCAAGTTTCTAGTCGCGGAGGCCACAGCAATGACGAATTACTTTACCTTACCACTCTCAGATGTCAACACCACCCAGCCGACCGGGAGGTTGGTAGATATAAAAGGCGCGTTCGTAAAGCCTCCAGAGTCTGTGACCGTGGCGCAGTGGGTGGCGTGCCCGGCATCTGTTGTTGCGGACCAAGCGGTCGTGAGTTCGATGCCCGTTGACGGTACCTTTCTTTCTTTGTCATCTGACTGTGTATATTTTTTCGACGTCATTTCCGTGACGGAAATACGTCACTGAAGTCTTGGTGGACCCCGGCATAAAACACTTTCGTGTTAATAATACTAACCTAGCTATGAGAAAGAAGACGATTTCCTACGATTGTACAATTCATAAAAAAAGCCGCCAGGTCCCACTCATTGTGGGAATCGATGTAATGCGAAGCAGCCAGCAAAGAGCTTCATACATCATCTTGTCTGTCATTGAGGAAAATGCGTGCCACTCATGTTATTTATGTTCGTTACACAGTAACGTCGCGAATTACCAATTTCGGGGTAGATCAAGCTAGCGAAACGGCCGGCCAGCGCACCATGATAGCGGCACGTAAGCCATGCTGTACATGACATGCGTGTCACGATTTTCATATTAGCTAGTGTTATTTATGTTCGTCACACAGTCACGTCACGCAATACCAATTTTGGTGTATATCAAGCTAGCGAAACGGCCGCCAGCGCACCATGAGCTGCGGCACGTAGGTCATGCTTTACATGACATGCGTGTCATGATTTTCGTGTTAAGTCGTGTTATTTATGTTCGTCACACAGT
Organism: Rhipicephalus sanguineus; assembly: GCF_013339695.2. NCBI lineage: Eukaryota > Metazoa > Arthropoda > Arachnida > Ixodida > Ixodidae > Rhipicephalus > Rhipicephalus sanguineus. Next base: position 123,518,584 of record NC_051177.1, on the reverse strand, counting down.
CACGTCGCGCAATACGAATGTTGGTATATATCAAGCTAGCGAAACGGCCGCGAGCGCACCATGAGCGTGGCATGTATATCATGCTGTACATGACATGCGTGTCATGATTTGCACGTTAGGACCTGTCAGTTACGTTCCTCATACAGTCTTGTCACGCCGTATTAATTTTCGTATATATCAAGTTAACGAAATGGCCGTAAGAGCACCAAGGCTGTGGCATGTATATCATGTCGTTCATGACATGCATGTCATTATTTTGATGCCATGACTCGTCATTCATGTTCGCCATACAGTCATGTTATGCCATACCAATTTTGGTGTACATTCGATTAACGAAACGAGCAGGAGAGCACAAAGTCGTAGGCGGCTAGATAGATAGATAGATAGATAGATAGATAGATAGATAGATAGATAGATAGATAGATAGATAGATAGATAGATAGATAGATAGATAGATAGATAGATAGATAGATAGATAGATAGATAGATAGATAGATAGATAGATAGATAGATAGATAGATAGATAGATACGCTCAAAGTCGCAGAAGTTCACTAAGAAATGCTTCGCATTTAAAATTTTAAACATCTTTATTGGGAGAAATTATTTTGTTTTATACTATTACTGCTCGATTGATTGCCTATTCTACATAGCGGGTTGAGGTATATTACTCAGTGTTGAACAACTATCCAAAGCTTTGTGCATTTAATTACAATGTTTTTTTAGTTACTTCCGTGAGGTCGAGGAAAACGACGATACGTCAATCCTCATCCCTCTGTAACCGCCGGCTTCTTGGCCAATCCCCCGTTGTGGGTGTGAGCCAAATGCAAGGAACACGCAAGCAAGCAAGCAAACGGCGCCGTTAGGGTGACACAGTGAGATTACCTCGCCAATTCATTGTTTCTCAATTTATTGTTTCTCATCCCCCCCCCCTTACCCAAACAAAATCTTATTTATTTCTTTATTTCCTTTTCTTGTATCACGACAAGCGCCTTCTATTTGAAAACATCCACTTTTCTCTTTCGCTGATTTTTACTAAATGTTCCATTTTAGTTTAACCGCCGGCTTCTTGGCCAATGCCCCGTTGTGGGTGTGGGCCAGCGTATCTTTAGCTGTCTCACGTGCTGTCACATCAACCTGAGCGCATAAGGGCACCGCATGAGTGGGTACGTGCCATCATCCAAGGAGCATCATCATCATCATCATCACCGCTGACGTGTGATGGACCGCCGGTGCTAACGCAGTGGCAGCTGAACGTCCAAGTCTTCCCGCGAAGGCTACCGCCAACGTCTCACGGAGATGCAAGGCATTCGCCGTTCTCACTGAAAGCATGCGCCTTCCTCTGGCATCGACATCTTGAGATACATAGGGCTCTTTGCAAGCCCCCTTCTGCACGTGGCCGCAGCACAGTACCGAATCTGCAGATATCGAGGGGTCTGCATCGTGTTCGGTTAGCAGCCACAATGACCGAATTGACCCAGTCTTTCCAGCGCAGCAGCACCAGCGGCAGTGATTCTAGCACCGACGGTCAAGAGGTTGGTTTCTTATTCGGCGAGCCCGAATCCCCTCGCCATGGGAGCAGCGCAATGGCGAATAAGGAGCCGCAGACTAGACGCGGCATCTGTCGCAGCAGCGGCAGCAGCAGCAGCATCTGCAGCTACAACAAATACAACAACAAAACAAACCCCTTCGATGTGGAAGCAGAACACCTCAGTCAACGACTCTGCTCACCATCGATGTTTCGATTCAGAAGCCCAGAAGTGCTGGCATCGTCACGCTCGTTCAGGTGGTCAATCGAGCAGATGGCCGTCCTGTTTTTGGTTAACATTGATAAAGAAGAGCTAAGTTCTCTCCAGCCAGAAGATCGCTACGACCCGTTTGAGGAGCGCTTGCAGCAGACCATCGACCAGTTCTTCTCATCCCAGGAAATCGTCCCGTCGCCATTGGAGCCTCCATCGAGGGTCAGGAGCCCTACTCCGGCCTTCGTTGGTGAGAACAGTGGCATACAACCGGGACGAGAGCTCCACGCAGCCACAGTGTGGAGCCAGACGGCATTTTCAATATCCCAAGAAGTCGACATCTGCAAAATATTGGAGGACCACTACACATTCCATGCGGCTCAAAACGAACAAGCAGCCCGTGAAGGAATCACTGGCTGCAGATCCGTGACGTGCAGGCTGTTCTGCAGCGTCATCGAAGAAGAGCCAACTAACGAAAGTCGGAGCTGCTAACCGCTAAGCCTACTGACCGGCAACTCCAGGGAAGGGCTATCTCCGTGATGCCCCTCCACATGGTCCCGCATTCGAGTCCTATCAGTGATAGCGGTGTCATACAAATTCGTTGGAACCAGGGTTCTGATCTAGAAGATCAAATCGCCCAGCGGTCTCCCATGATCCGCCTAGCCGGTACCGGTTCACTACTTATGGCAGCAACACCTCCGAACCTGTGAAGCCTGAGGCTACCCGAGCCTGTGCAGTATTTCTTGTTTGCTGACGGGAACGTAAATGACTGCACATTCGAGAGCCTGGCGGACTTCGAAAGCGCTCTGGACGTCATGAAGCTGACGGATGTCGTTCCGCCTGACTTCTTCGAACTCATCCCCTGCTCAAATGGACCGAGGCAGTGCGAGTCAATGTGAGGCCGCTTTAGTCTTGTAGAAGATATTTTCTTCGAAATGGCCGTTAGTGACAGGTGCGTGGACGCATACGTGCTGGCGGCGGTATTTATTATGTATTTGACAATACTGCTGATTCCTGTGGATTCGCTGCAGTGGTATACGATGGTGAATAAAACATGAACTTTCTAAGCAAAAAAAAAATGCGTAGCTTGCGCTTTAGGCGCTGTTCTAAAGAGACATTGTAGATGATGGGCACCTAGGTCGTCCGGACTGTTGCATTTTCCTACGTTTTGCCATTTTTTTCTTTCTTTCTTCCTCTATTTCTTTCTTTGTCTCTCCTCTCTGCTTTTTTGTGTGCCTTTTTGTCTATTTTTATTTCCTTCCTCCTCTCTTTCTCTCTCTCTCTCTCTATTTCTTTTTCTTTCTCGTTCTTTCTATTACGTACATCATTATGAAGTATATCATGACGTGCGCGACATGAATGACATCGTTTTCATGCTGTGATCTGTCGTTTGTGTTCGTTGCACACCTATGTCATATCCTGCCAACTTTGGTAATTACCAACTTAATGAAACCACCGTGACAGCACTAAGACTGTGTCATGTATATCATTACGTACATGTCATGCATGACATGATATTCATGTTATGACATGTCATTTATGTTCATCTCACGCTCTCGTCATGTCATGCCAAATTTGTCCTAGACCAAGTTAATGATCGAAACGACAGCGCGAAGCCGAAGACGTAGGCGGTCATATAGGCAGACAGATACACATCAAATTACTTTGGTTCACCAGAATTTAATAATAAAAGCCTCACATAACGGTTGTCAAGAAAATATGCTGAAGCCGTACCATCAGAAGGGATAAACTGAGCCCGATTTCTGCGCATTTTACTGAATGCGCTGCATCGCTGCATGCCGGGCAGTGCCACCGGACAGGAACGTTCAAACCAAGATGGCGTCCGCAAGAAGATCTGTCTCCACCTTGTAAGAGGGGGAGACGGACACATCGAGGTGCCCTGTCCGAAATCGTAAAGTTTCTAACTCGAATATCTTGTTGTCATTTCTGTGCCACAGACATTTGGAGATGTTTCTAGTAAGAAGAGGCTCGTCCAAAGCGCTATAATCACTACAGTCTCGTTCATTTGTCTACCTTCTTAAGCGTGCGATCTCTATAGCTCAACAAACGCGCAGTTGGTTTTATTTCTCTCTCCCTCTCAGCCTTTCTTCCATCGTGACACCAAGGGTACCGGACCCCTGTATGACCCCTGTACTGTGTAATGCAGGGCCAAGCCCTCCCGCTGCCCCTGCATAGATAGATAGATAGATAGATAGATAGATAGATAGATAGATAGATAGATAGATAGATAGATAGATAGATAGATAGATAGATAGATAGATAGATAGATAGATACGCTCAAAGTCGCAGAAGTTCGCTAAGAAATGCTTCGCATTTAAAATTTTAAATATCTTTATTGGCAGAAATTATTTTGTTTTATACTATTACTGCTCGATTGATTGCCTATTCTACATAGCGGGCTGAGGTATATTACTCAGTGTCGAACAACTATCCAAAGCTTTGTGCATTTAATTCCAATGTTTTTTTAGTTAATTCCGTGAGGTCGAGGAAAACGACGATACGTCAATCCTCGGCTTCACTGCATCATCATCACTGCAACCGCCGGCTTCTTGGCCAATCCCCCGTTGTGGGTGGGAGCTAAATGCAAGGAACAAGCAAGCACGCAAGCAAACGGCGCCGTTAGGGTGACACAGTGAGGTTACCTCGCTAATTCATTGTTTCTCAATTTATTGTTTCTCATCCCCCCCTACCCAAACAAAATCCTATTTATTTCTTTATTTCCTTTTCTTGTATCACGACAAGCGCCTTATTCTATTTGAAAAAAGCCACTTTTCCCTTTCGCTGATTTTTACTAAATGTTCCAATTTAGTTTAACCGCCGGCTTCTTGGCCAATCCCCCGTTGTGGGTGTGAGCCAAATGCAAGGAACATCGCTTCGCGAGCCCGCTTGCACAGCCGATGCTGCTCCTGCGGTTCTGTGTTCGACGTGTCTAAACCACGTCGAAGTGGGCCAGCGTATCTTTAGCTGTCTCACGTGCTGTCACGTCAACCTGAGCGCCTAAGGGCACCGCTGACGGGTGAGGGACCGCCGGTGCTATCGCAGTGGCAGCTGAACGTCCAAGTCTACCCGCGAAGGCTACCGCCAACGTCCCACGAAGATGCAAGGCATTCGCCGTTCTCACTGAAAGCATGCGCCTTCCTCTGGCATCGACATCTTGAGATACATTGGGCTCTTTGCAAGCCCCCTTTTGCACGTGGCCGCAGCATAGTACCGAATCTGCAGATATCGAGGGGTCTGCATCGTGTTCGGTTAGCAGCCACAATGACTGAATTGACCCAGTCTTTCCTGCGCAGCAGCACCAGCAGCAGTGATTCTAGCACCGACGGTCAAGAGGTTGGTTTCTTATTCGGCGAGCCCGAATCCCCTCGCGATGGGAACAGCGCAATGGCGAGTAAGGAGCCGCAGACTAGACGCGGCATCTGTCGCAGCAGCGGCAGCAGCAACAGCATCTGCAGCAACAACAAATACAACAGAATAAACCCCTTCGATGTGGAAGCAGAACAGCTCAGTCAACGACTCTGCTCACCATCGATGTTTCGATTCAGAAGCCCAGAAGCGCTAGCATCGTCACGCTCGTTCAGGTGGTCAATCGAGCAGATGGCCGTCCTGTTTCCGGTTAACATTGATGAAGAAGAGCTAAGTTCTCTCCAGCCAGAAGATCGCTGCGACCCGTTTGAGGAGCGCTTGCAGCAGACCATCGACCAGTTCTTCTCATCCCAGGAAATCGTCCCGTCGCCATTGGAGCCTCCATGGAGGGTCAGGAGCCCTACTCCGGCCTTCGTTGGTGAGAACAGTGGCATACAACCGGGACGAGAGCTCCACGCAGCCACAGTGTGGAGCCAGACGACATTTTCAATATCCCATGAAGTCGACCTCTGCACAATATTGGAGGACCACTACACATTCCATGCGGCTCAAAACGAACAAGCAGCCCGTGAAGGAATCACTGGCTGCAGATTCGTGACGTGCAGGCTGTTCTGCAGCGTCATCGAAGAAGAGCCAACTAACGAGAGTCGGAGCTGCCAACCGCTAAGACTACTGACCGGCAACTCCAGGGAAGGGCTATCTCAATGATGCCCCTCCACATGGTCCCGCATTCGAGTCCTATCAGTGATAGCGGTGTCATACAAATTCGTTGAAACCAGGGTTCTGATCTAGAAGATCAAATCGCTCAGCGGTCTCCCATGATCCACCTAGCCGGTACCGGTTCACTACTTATGGCAGCAACACCTCCGAACCTGTGAAGCCTGAGGCTACCCGAGCTTGTGCAGTATTTCTTGTTTGCTGACGGGAACGTAAATGACTGCACATTCGAGAGCCTGGCGGACTTAGATAGCGCTCTGGACGTAATGGAGCTGACGGATGTCGTTCCGCCTGACTTCTTCGAACTCATCCCCTGATCAAATGGACCGAGGCAGTGCGAGTCTATGTGAGGCCGCTTTAGTTTTGTAGAAGAGATTTTCTTCGAGATGGCCGTTAGTGACAGGTGCGTGGACACATACGTGCTGGCGGCGGTATTTATTATGTATTTGACAATACTGCTGATTCCAGTGGATTCGCTGCAGTGGTTTACGATGGTGAATAAAACATGAACTTGCTAAGCAAAAAAAAAATTGCGTAGTTTACGCTTTAGGCGCTGTTCTAAAGAGACATTATAGCTGATGGGCACCTAGGTCGTCCTGACTGTTGCATTTTGCTAAGTTTTGCCATTTTTTCTTTCTTTCTTCCTCTATTTCTTTCTTTGTCTCTGCTCTCTGCTTTTTTATGTGCCTTTTTGTCTATTTTTATTTCCTTCCTCCTCTCTTTCTCTTTCTCTCTATTTCTTTTCCTTTCTCGTTCTTTCTATTATGTACATCATTATCAAGTATATCATGACTTGCGCGACATGAATGACATGTTTTTCATGCTGTGATCTGTCGCTTGTGTTCGTTGCACACCTATGTCATGTCCTGCCAATTTTGGTAATTACCAACTTAATGAAACCACTGAGACAGCACTAAGACCGTGTCATGTATATCATTACGTACATGTCATGCATGACATGATATTCATGTTATGACATGTCATTTATGTTCATCTCACGCTCTTGTCATGTCATGCCAAAGTTGTCATAGACCAAGTTAATGATCGAAACGACAGCGCGAAGCCGAAGACGTAGGCGGTCATATAGGCAGACAGATACACATCAAATTACTTTGGTTCACCAGAATTTAATAATAAAAGCCTCACACAACGCTTATCAAGAATATATGCTCAAGCCGTACCGTCCGATGGGATAAATTGAGCCCAATTTCTGCGCATTTTACTGAAAGCGCTCCATCGCTGCATGCCGGGCAGTGCCGCCGGACGGGACCGTTAGAACCAAGATGGCGTCCGCAAGAAGATGTGTCTCCACCCTGTAGAGGAGGAGACGGACACATTGAGGTGCCCTATCCGAAATTGTAAAGTTTCTAACTCGAATATCTTGTCATTTCTGTGCCACAGACATTTGGAGATGTTTCTAGTAAGAAGAGGCTCGTCCAAAGCGCTATAATCACTACAGTCTCGTTCATTTGTCTACCTTCTTAAGCGTGCGATCTCTACAGCTCAAGAAACGCACAGTTGGTTTTATGTCTCTCTCCCTCTCATCCTTTCTCTCATCGTGACACCAAGGGTACCAGACCCCTGCATGATAATAATAATAATATCTGGGGTTTAACGTCCCAAAACCAAGATATGATTATGAGAGACGCCGTAGTGGAGGGCTCCGGAAATTTCGACCACCTGGGGTTCTTTAACGTGCACCTAAATCTAAGTACACGGGCCTCAAACATTTTCGCCTCCATCGAAAATGCAGCCGCCGCGGCCGGGATTCGATCCCGCGACCTTCGGGTCAGCAGTCGAGCGCCATAACCACTAGACCACCGTGGCGGGGCGACCCCTGCATGAGGGAAATACTGTGTAATGCAGGGCCAACCCCTCGCGCTGCCCCTGCATAACACCACCAAACTCACTACGGAGTCATTCTGTTTCCTCTATGCTGGCGCGGCGCAGCCTTTATCCAGCGTCGCCGCATCTTCTCCGCATGCAGCTTTGTCGTAGCGAGGAAGTGAGTGAGGTTCTCGAGGCACTATAGCACTATAGCGGCTATACCCAACCCAAGGCCCAGCAACAGAAACGTGGCGAGGAAGTGTTCCAGGCTGGCGGATGCCTCCCCGTCGTCTAACTCCCTCTCCGATGATGACGACACTTGGGGCACGACGGACTCCCACCCCGGAGCGGAGATCTCGGCCAACCACTTGTCCAGCAGACCACCCTCGCGCATCTGGCGCGATGCACCGCGCCAGATCGCGCATCCTGCGACGGCGAGGCGAAAGGTAATAAACTCTGCGGGATTTGTTCGCAGTTGTGGACATACATAACTCAGAAAGGATCTTCGTATGACGAAGACGCGTGATTTATGGTAATGGTATCTGAGAAATCGGGGCTCCTCTGTACTCGGGCAACATGTTGCCAAGGACGACCAACAAAAAAATTGGCCGCGTATCTGCGTGCTTCGCTGCAAATGTCGTCTAAAGACGATAGAAGAGGCGCTGCGTGAGATATGGACGCCATCTGGCAATACGTCGGGAAACATGAGTGCTGTGTTGCGGGCTGGTAGTCCCGGCGCAGCGGCAGGCGAAGACCGGCGATGACCAACGCGACCGGTGGGGACGCCGGCCAGCCCGAACACGCTGTTTGGCGCGATGCACCGAAGGAGAAGAAACGTCCGCACTCAACGAGTACTCTCCACAAACTCTGTAACTTACACGTCGCCTGGGTAAAACATGGATGGATGGATGGATGCTATGAGCGTCCCCTTTATAACGGGGCGGTGACATGTCTGCCACCAGGCTCGAAGGCGAAAAAAAAAGAGAAAGAAGAAGAAAAGCTTCCTTGTTTCATGTTGTCCTAATGCCTTATCTACATTGATTAAATCTATGTTATTATACCAAAAAATATAAATTCACGGTCCATCTCTCTGCCTCTTAAGGCAGAATGACCTTATTTTCCCCCATTATTTATTTTTGTACTTTATCTCTACTTTTCTGCCACCAATACTCTAACCGTCTCTTACTTATTTCTATCGCGGACGTGTTCAGCTTTCCATTGTTGTCCCTAAAACCCAAGGCTTCATGTAGACTCGTGCCCACACGTATACCTGGGAGAATATCGCCACATTCAATCAGTACATGTTCCATCGTTTCCTTAGTTCCCCCGCAGCATGTACAATGTTCTTCTTCGTTACTGAATCTCGCTTAATAACTACGCGTTCTAAGGCAGCCCGAGCTTGCTTCAAACAGTAAAGCGCTTCCCCTTGAATTATCATAAAACCTTTCCCTCCTTATTTCGTTTTTTCCTTTTCAGTAGTTACTCAGAGCCGGCTTCTTTTCCATCGCTGTCATCCAATAAGTCCTCTCCGCCTCTCTGACCTTCCGCTTAATGCTCCTTGTTGCCATATCGCCCGCACTGCCAGCCGTATATTTACTGGTGAGCCTCCTAGTTCTTTTTCTCCACTGCGTGTCAACGCTTTTTCTATACAAATACCTGAAAACCTTCTCTGCCCATCTACTCTCCTTCATTTTCCTCAGCCTCTCTTCGAATCTCATTTTGCTCTGCGCTTCCCTCACTTCAAAGCCTGTCCATCCCATATCACCCTTTACCGCCTCATTTGTCGTCTTCCCGTGAGCGCCCAACGCGAGGCGGCCCACCGTCCTTTGATTTACATCCATTCCTGATTGCACCTCTGACTTCATGCACACCACTGAGTTCCCAAATGTAAGCCCCGGAACCATCACACCCTTCCACAGCCCTCGAAGCACCTCGTACCTATTGTATCCCCATAAAGCTCTGTGCTTCATAATTGCAGCATTCCTCTTTCCCTTTGCTACCGATGCTTTCTCTTGTACCTCCATATATCTATCCCCCTCATTTACCCATACTCCGAGGTACTTGTACTCGCTTACCCTCGGTATTTTTTGGCCCTGTATTAAGACCGTATGGTCTCCGTGATCATTGAATACCATCAATCCACATTTTGTTGCACTAAATCCTAGTCCTAGAGCCTCACACTCCCTTCCGCATATATCTGCCAGTCGCTGTATATCATCTTGACTGTCCGCAAATAAGACAATATCATCAGCATAAAATAGACCTGGAAGTTTCTGCTCAACCATCGCTCCGACCTGTTTGTGTGACAAATTAAATCCAATGTTGCTACCTTCTAGCGCTTTTTCCATCCTCGCCATGTACAGCATGAATAACAGCGGGGACAAAGGGCATCCCTGTCTCAGCCCCTTGCTAATTTCAACGCTGTCCTTGCTACTTATTCCTTCCCATTCTATACAAATTCTATTTTCTCGGTATATTTCCCTTGAAAGCTGTACACAGTCGTCACCTATGCCCACTTCCTTCAATATATCCCACAAAATTTCCTGATTAACGTTGTCATACGCCCCGGTGATATCTAGATAAGCTACGTATAAGGGCCTGTTTTCTATTTTAGATATTTCTATACACTGGGTAAGAACAAACAGATTATCGTCTAACCGCCTGTCGATTCGAAATCCCTTCTGAAGTTCTCCCAAAATATCATTTTGTTCTACCCACGCTTCTATTTTTAATTTTACTGCCTGCATCGCCAACCTGTATAGCACCGATGTAATTGTTAGCGGTCTATACGAGCGAATGTTATCCCTTTCTCCCTTGCCTTTATAGATTAAGTTCATTCTTTTTCGCCAACTGTCTGGTATTTCCCTCTCCTGTAAGCACTTTTCTACGGCTTTCAGCAGTGCTTCTTTAGTGTTATGTCCGAATTCGTTAATGAGGCTGACGGGAACCCCATCTAAGCCCGGAGTAGTGCGCTTAGGAATTTTTCCTTCGGCCTTCTTCCAATTGAAGTTCTCTAGTATTACATCTTCGTCGGTTGCACCCCTTTGCGTACTTTTACTCACCGGGGGAATCCCCTGGGGGACCTTTTTAAACGAATCGGCTGTTATCTTTCGGATGTAACCTAGCGCTTCATATCCTTCCAATTTATTTCCTCCTTCATCTACCATATGTTGTTGCATTGTGACAGATTTCCTACCCAGCGCTTTTAGGTGGCTCCAAAATATCCTAGGCGCGGCCTTCTTCTTTTCGCGAATCTCTGTCATCCAGCGTTCACTTTCACCTTTAATTTTTGCCTCGACTAATTTCTGCACAATGGATTTTTGCTCTAAATATATTTCCCATATTTGGTTGACTTCGTCCTGTGGCCGCTTCTCCTTTTTTGCCTGTCTGTGCTCCCGTGATGCCTGACGTCGCATCTCGATCGCTTCCCGGATTTCTTTGTTCCACCAACTTTTTGGCTTTTTCTTTCCTTTCCAACAAATAGTTTTCTTCTCTATTTCCATTTCTTTCGTGATTACATGTAGCAGCTCACTATACTTCCAGTCTTTGCCTGGTAGTTCGTCTACTTTTTCCTCGACTCTTGCGGCTATATTTGTTATTTGTTTGTCATTTAGATACGAGCTGCCAAACTTTGATTCTATGTTCTTATTTTCAGTTTTATATCCCATTTGTAATATTATGCGTTTATGATCACTACCCAAGCTGTTAATGCCTTCTTCGTCTATTCTCATCTCTCTAAGTTTGTCATATATTCCTTCTGTCATGAGACAGTAATCAATGCTCGATTGCCTGTTTCTGACTTCCCACGTGATCTGCCCCTCACACTTAGGCCCCACGTTAACTATCTCAAGACTATGTTGCTCGCAGAGATCTAGCAATAACTTGCCATTGGTGTCTGAATATCCGTCAAGGTCATGAATGTGAGCGTTCATGTCCCCTAGAAGGATTATCTCGGCATCATGACCAAATTCTTTAATATCGGTGCTTATGCATTTCACTATCTCCAGATTCTTGTCTCTGCAGTTACTCCCTGTCCACAAGTAAGCTGCACCTAGCCACGTTTTCTTTCCACCTACTGTGCCCGAAACCCATATGTGCTCTGAACACGTTTGTTTCACTCTCTCCCATTTTGTTCTGCTATGAATTAGCATTCCAACCCCCCCACCTCTCCTTTCTGGTGTGATCCTGTTACATCCTTCCCAAACATAATTTTCAATATGTGGCGGCTCTTCCAAGTCTCTAAGGTGTGTTTCTGTAACCGCATAAACACCTATCTGTTCCTTGTTTAACTGTCCCTCAATCTCTAACCATTTTGCCTTTTTTCTGCCACCCTGCATGTTAATGTAACTAATTGCAACACGCGCCTTCTCCCTTCTTTTACCTTTTCTCTGTTTTTTCGCTATACTACCTGTCAAAGAGTCCCCCTGGTTGTTTTCCTTATTACAAGCTACCATAGGCACCGAAGGGCCCGCGTGCCCCCCAAAAAGCTACTGCGCGTCCTTCAAGACGCCAACCCACCTCATGGCCAAGCCTCCTATCGAAGTGTATTCCGTCTCTTCGAAAACCACCCCACCTGTGCACCTCTCTGTTTATTTCCACTACCTCGATGCCTTTCTCTCTACTCATCTGCCATATCTCTTTGTTTGCGTCGACAACCGCTCTTTGCAGGTTGCCGTCACGCACCGGTACCTCCGGTATTGTGCATACCACTATCTGCACCTGAGGGGAAATGGCGCGCATGTCATCGACCCCTTTCGCCAATGTGGTCGCTAGTTCGGCTGATTCGTTACTCAAGACGTCGTTTAGACCTCCCGCGATTATCACGAGGTTACGTCCATTAGACTTAGTTGCGAGTTTTGCGTTAGCTTGTCTCATCACTGATCCCAGCCTATGGCCCGGGAACTTCCCTATTAAAACTCGTTTGTCGCCTCTCACCCTTTCCTTGACTGCTTCTGCGCATGTAGCTAAATTCGAGTCCCCGGCGGTTATCACGTGATCCGACTTTTCTGCTGGACTTTCCCGCACCTGGCCACTGCACCTGCTACGAGCGCGTGCTACTGCTGTTGTTTTGTCCCCTCCCGTTCCCAAGACTACTTCGCGGAAGGTGGGTCCTGTGACCCTTGCACCTGTCTTTTCCAAACCTGTTTCCCCCTTCGCGCCCACCACTGTGAGGGTCGATGCCCCATTGTTCCCGCTGTCGCTTGCTTCCTTGTTCCCCGTGGCTACCTTTGCTGGCATGGCTACCTTTGCTAATCCCTCCTCGGCTGACTTAAGCCTTTCCGCCATAGCCATCGTTTTTTCCCGCTCTGTCGCTACCGCTTTCTCCAGCTCGGAGATTCTCACCATGAGCTCATTCTGGGCGGCCATCATTATTTCCATCTTCGCCTCTAACTCGCATTGCTTACACTTGGCATCAGCTCTCTCTGTCGTCTCATCCTCACAAACCTCTATTTTCTGCCCCATTCCGCATCCTGAACACTTTACGGTCTTTTTGACCATGGCTATAGATCGTTCACGCGGCGTATTAGATACACTTAAAGCCAAATGATATCACAAAACTCCGCAAGTATGTTACACTTCAAATCACCCGTGCACCTTTCAGCCACGTGGTGGCCGAACAAACAAATATTAAAAAAAACAAAAAAAACACCCGAAGCGACTGTCACACCCCTTTGTACCAGCAGTACAAAGTTGTAAGCTCTATTAAGCAGCAATAAGCTCTATTAAGCTAGTGGCTGGAAAGACAGACAGACAGACAGACAGATAGAAAGACAGACCAAAATTTCTGCGTTTAAATTCCCCAAGAAAGACTATCGTCTTTAAAAGGCACAGGATTCACAATCAAATATTAAAGACGATATTCTTTCTTGGGGAACTTAAACGCAGTCTTTCTGTCTTTCTATTTGTCGGCACGTCACCCGATTCAGCCAACCGGCCAAAGTTGAACCACTTGCTTACCGCCCACCCATCTTGAACTGGTACGGCTGTTCATACTTGTGAACGTTGTCGATCAAAAAGTAAATATTACGCATATCTGAGGCGTAACATCATTAGGTAAGTATTAGGTGGTGTGTTCCTTTAATAGAAAATACATAGATACGCAATTTTAAAAACCTTGATGGTATGCGTTTAACGTTGAGACAGCAACGCGTTTATTAAAAGATTGCCACAGCTGAAGCGATCAGCGGTCCAAGCCGAGCAAGCGCGAGCGCCAACAACAACCGTCTTCGTCTTCTTCTTTCGCAGGCGTTCTTGTCCGCGCCCTACCATGTTACAAATCACTCCCCCGCGGAAAAGGAGCCATCCTGGCGACCTAAGGAACAGGTACAACTGGTGGGTCATAATGCGGCTTCAGTCGATCGACGTGAACAGTCTCGCGGCCGCGACGACGGCGGTCCGTAGATGATTGAACAGGCTCAATCATATAGTTAACTGGGGATGCTTGACGTAGGACGCGGTAGGGGCCTTCGTACTTAGGCAGTAGCTTTGTGGAAAGGCGTGGAGCGGAGGTGGGAACGCGAAGCCACACCAACGTTCCAGGCGAATACGACTGAGGAGGCAGGTTTTCGTCGTGACGGTCCTTCTGGCCCTACTCGCCCTACAATGTTACAACCCTAGTTTCTGAAGGTGCGCTGAAAATGCGACTGCGCTGAAACTTGTCTTCCTCCGTGCCCTCTGCACAAGCTCATGTTGTGTTTCGGTTTCGGTTCAGTATTGCATTGTACGAATGACAGGGGGCGCCGCTCTGGCATTCCTGTTTTACCCAGGCGTAAAACAGGAAGTAAGAGAGTTTGTGTAAGTAAGAGAGTTTGTGGGGAGTACTGGTTGAGTGCGGACGTTTCTTCTCCTTCGGCGCATCGCGCCAAACAGCGTGTTCGGGCTGGCCGGCGTCCCCACCGGTCGCGTTGGTCACTGCCGGTCTTCGCCTGCCGCTGCGCCGGGACTACCAGCCCGCAACACAGCACTCATGTTTCCCGACGTATTGCCAGATGGCGTCCATATCTCACGCAGCGCCTCTTCTATCGTCTTTAGACGACATTTGCAGCGAAGCACGCAGATACGCGGCCAATTTTTTGTCGGAGAACTTCAGAAGTGAGATTGTAACAAGATAAGTGGGCAGAACAGCGGCAACACCGGGATGACGCTAAATCGCTGCCTGTTTTTCACGCAGCTTTTTGGATTCTACCATGGATTGCTCTGCGGTGACGCTGCCTTTTCTTCCATGCTGCCTCTTCTGCAACAAGAGGATGTTGTCGATTGGGTGCTCACATCGCTTGAAGTTGACCCTGGGACGCCGCACGGCTTTAGCGACGGACTCCCACATGTTCCGCCTGAGACCGACGTCATCTTCACAAAGCCATTCATCGTTAACACGTGGTCGGCAACGTCAACACCGGACGCTATAAAGGACTTCGCAGCGGCTCCTCGCATCAGTGGGCAGAACAGCGGCAACACCAGAATGACGCTAAATCGCTGCCTGCTTTTCACGCAGGTATGTTATATTCCTGATGCCTATAGCTATCGTTCCGACGACCGCTTCTTATTGCTGCTGTTCTGCCCGAACAGTCTTGTTGTTTGTTGCTGTCGTGTTTTGCACTGTTTCGATAGCCTTCTCTTGAGTGGTGACGTCGAACTTAACCCCGGTCCTAGAGGTGTCCCTTCAGCTAATACTGCTAAGTCAACCGAGGTAAACACCCCCTTTGCGAGTAGCACTGGCAGCTCAACTAGTTCCCCAACCGACATGGCTAATTTTCTTGCGCAACTACTGGATGGCCAGAAAAAAATTGCAATCGATATTGCCGATATCAAGGAAGCATTTAACTCGCGCTTCGAAGCCCTTGAGAATCGTGTATCTGCACTCGAATCTTCCGCAGCTATTACTAATTGTGGTGTGACAAATGACACGCTTAACTCTGAAATCGCGTCACTTAAAGAATCTGTCACCAAACTCAGTTTAAAATCAGATGATTTAGAAAAGCGCTCGCGCCAAAACAATATTCTTTTACATAGATTATCGGAAACTCGTGATGAAAATACCGACTCTTGGCTGAATGCTGTAACACAGGTGCTATCTGAGCGCCTTCAGATACGATGCCCAGATATTGAGCGATGTCATCGCATAGGCAGATCGCGTGAAGGGAGAACACGACCAGTCATAATGAAAGTCTTTGATTACAGGGAAAAAATGCGCGTCCTGAAATGTGTTTCCAAACTGAAAGGGTCCGGTCTGTACATAACTGAAGATCTATCCCCGAATGTGCGCACCTTACGAAAGAAACTGTGGGACACAACTGCCAGTTATCGAGATAACGGATCCAGAGTAAAACTACGGTATGATCATGCCTATATTGATGACGTGCGCTACATCTGGGACAATAGTACAGATTCCTTAAAGCGTGATTCTACTGGTGCCACTAAAGAATCGTTTGCTTCAAAAACTAAAGCAAATTCTCGTTGACTGCCAGGGATTTCTAAAAGTCTCAGTATTTTGTATTCAAATGCCAGAAGTATTGTTAAAAAGCTCGTGCCTTTACTTGCTCTTGTTACGTCGTACTCTCCCCATGTAGTGGCCATAACGGAAACCTGGCTACATGATGGAGTGTTTGATTGTGAACTTACCCCACCCGGTTATGTAGCAGTACGCAATGACCGATCACGTGGTAAAGGTGGTGGTGTAGCGCTACTGATTCGTTCTGACATCAAATTTTTTGTGCTCCCCGACACACCAGATGTTGAACTAGTATGGTGTAAACTATGTTTAAATAAACTGTCAATAATTGTTGGTGTATGCTATGTGCACCAGGTTCTTCCTTAGAATATTTACAAAGGCTTAGCACATTTATGCACAAACTTGACTTCGGTACCTCAGAATTTGTCTTTATAGGGGACTTTAATGCACCGGGTATCAACTGGCAAACAAAAAGTTGCACTGGGCAAGAAATTTCTATTTGTAGGGAACTCGTATCTATTTCCCTAACCCTGGGCCTCACTCAAATTGTATAATCTCCAACTCGCCACAACGCTCTCCTAGACCTCGTTTTCCTCAGTTCTCATTTAGTTCAAACAGCATTTCAGTGCGACGTAATTGATGGCATTTCCGACCACAAAGCTGTGCACATATCGCTTCCATCCCATCTAATTAAACAGCAGCCTAGCATTACGCAGTTTCATGATTTCGTTCATGCTGATGATGCCTCTATCACAGATGTGCTAGCTTCCAACTTTGATTCTTTTCAGGCACTTTGTAGTCACAGTCACGTTGACACTTTAGTCAGCGCATTTGAGCATGTCGTGAAGTTATGCATTGATCAATTCGTTCCTCTCAAAAGCAAAAAAAGGAAATCCGTAGATTCCATGGATGAATGGCAGCTTGCTGCAAACTTCACGTCGCGTTCGTCGTCTGCGCCGTTTGAAAAAGACAGGTAATCCAGGTGTTATCAGTCGCTTTAACACTGCTGTGATAGATCTGCGTAAAAAAATGGAATGTGCTAAGAACATTTTTTTTTCCAAATTGAACTTCCAGCATTATTAAAATCTAACCCACGCAAATTCTGGTCTTCTATTAACCCCGCTAGAACCGATACAGTTTCCTTTATATTAGATGGCACGGCAGTTTCACACCCTATTAAGATAGCTAATGCGTTCAATATCTATTTTCAGTCTGTGTTCACGCACGACAATAATGCTCTCCCTTCACTTAGAAGTTCTAATCCAGAGCTGTCCGTCGACGATCTGGTAATTAGCACAGATGGTATCCTAAACTTGATTCTCAAGTTAGATACGAAGAAGTGCACTGGCCCCGATAATATTCTGAATAGCTTTCTGGTGCGATACGCTCTGTGGTGTTCACGTTATTTGACCATCATTTTTAACAAATCTTTGTCTTCAAGTACAGTCCCCTCGTCCCGGAAGTTAGCCAAGGTCCTGCCTCTGCATAAATCAGGAAACAGACAACTCCTCTCCAACTATAGACCCATATCACTTACTTCCAATTCTGGAAAGCTGCTCGAACACATCATTCATAAACACATAACTGAGCTTCTTGAATCGAATAATCTTCTGTCCTGCACACAACATGGATTTCGTCGCGGCTTCAGCACAGTAACGCAACTGGTGGAATTTTCACATGATATTACTAGTAACTTAGATATTGGTAATCAAATTGACACATTATTTATAGATTTCTCGAAGGCTTTCGACACCGTTATACACAGCAAGCTTATAGGTAAACTAGAGGCACTTTTAAATAATCCACAATTAATTGACTGGTTAACAAGCTTTCTAAACTCGCGCTCTCAATTCGTCTCATTCAATTCCAAGACCTCGTCAGCAGTAAAAGTTACATCTGGTGTCCCACAGGGCTCCGTTCTCGGTCCCCTGTTATTTCTGATTTTTATAAATAACCTTCCCAGCAATATTAGGTCCCAAGTTCGCCTGTACGCCGACGATATGTGTACTTTACCAGGTAATTACTTCTCCTAATGATCATGCCATACTTCAAGATTCTTTCTCGCAGTTTTGTTCTTGGCGCTCGGATTAGCAGGTGCAGATAAACTTCCAAAAAACAGTAGTTTTATCTTTCACGAACAGCCATTCTCCATCACAATATGCATACTCCTTCAACAACATCGCAGTTCCCCGAGCACAGACATACAAATACCTTGGCGTTATGTTCACACACAACATGCAATGGTCGCATCGCATAGATTACATTACATCTAAAGCATTAAAAATTAGGTTACTTAAGACGTACATCATCTGCATCGCCAAAATCCACCAAATTACTAATGTACAAAACACTGATCCGCCCTATATTAGAGTACGCTTCGTGTGTGTGGAATCCATACAAAGTGTGTGACGTAATTAAAATTGAATCTTCCAGAGGAAATCTGTTCGCTTCATTTTTCATCGCTATGACCTTGATTTTTCGCCCTCATCTGCAATGAAATCTTTGAAGTTATCTCCATTGTGCGCTAGGCGTGATATTGACTCTTTGAAACTTTTGCACTCTTATGTTCATTCATCATGCCGGCTATCTAATGATAATTACATCGTGTATGCTAATGCTCTTGCAACTAGACGTGGTCACAATCTTAACATAAGGCCATTCTTTGCACGTACTAATATGTTCAAATACAGTTTTTTTTTCGAAAATTATTGTCTACTGGAACGATCTACCCGGTTCTGTTCGTGAAATGAATATGTCAGATTTTTTGGAGGCACTTGAATGATATTGTTGTCCAATTTTTTTTTTTTTTCATTTACATACCCGGTTGTGCTCAAGAGGTGGCGATATTTGTTCTGAAGAAGAACTTGTTGTGATGTTACTGTTATTCTTTCCTATTGTATGTACCCCACTCCTGCAATAGCCCTGCATTGGGCTGTAGTATTTGAAAATAAATAAATAAATAAGGAATAACGTATACGCAAACCGGGATAAAATTGTGAATAGAAAAAACAATTGATCATAAAGATGGTTTATTGTCGTAAGCAGGGTTGAGGGCCAACGCATGATGAAGATAGTTGAGTAACAATGAACAAACAGAAAAAAATTATCATAATGCATGGACCAAGCAGGTCACCTGTAGCAACTCGTAGAGGGCTTACTTTCAACGGGCCACCGGCTTTAATACAAGAGGTGCTTATAGTTTGTCTCCAGTGAACATAACTTACTGTCCGCATTCTCCTACGGCCTCTTTTCCCTCAATCCAATTCCCTGCATCTAATCAAAGGTACGCTGGTTTATCACTCTACATTTCAATAAAGAGCTCTCTCACTCTTTCTGTCTCTCCAGTGAGGTAGCAGTGTGTTCCCGTGATCACACCTTGTGCCTCACTTTTTCCACCCTTTTCAATCCACCCTTGCATGGACACATTATCAGGCTACAGAGAACTCTGATCAGAGGCCCATCGCTCTACCTCGTTTGCTCTAATAAATTATCCTCTCCAAGAGCCATTCTCGGTCCTCAGGAGTACGAGCTACTTCGGAGCAGTAACGATGCGGCCTAGCGGTTCACACAGCAAGGCTCTATCGTCACGCCATTTAATTGGTCGATGCTTTACTTGGCGTCCAGCGTTCGCCGAACGGCCCTCGGCAGTCCCTTGCGCACGAACGTGGTCATGGGCACCTGCGTGACCGGCTGCCGGGCGTAGTAGAACTCGCCGTGCAGCATCGGGCAGTAGCGGTGCAGCCGCCGATTGATGGCCACACGCGTGAAGAGCATGGCTGCACGCTCGGCCTGGATGTCTTGCAGCGTCGACAAGCTGAACAGCTGTGCGGCCGGCAGCGCACCACCCTGCTCCACCAGACGCCGGTAGACCTTCTGGAACGACTCCACGCGCGTGAACTGCGCACGCAGAGCGCAGAGTTGAACCAGCGACCCGGACGTCAATTAAGCAGGACCGCTATGGAAGGTAACGGGCACGGCAGCACTGTAAAATGCATTTTAAGTCAGACCGCTACATGGTCAGCTTCAGATGCGATATAGAACATGATGTGCTATTTTAGAGCGAAAGCTGTTATGAGATCACAACAAGGGCCGTTTTTGGCGCCGTAGTTGTCCGCCACCGCCGCCGCCGGTGTCCGTAACCACTATCGCTCGAAATAAAACGAAATAAGAAAAAATTTCCAGGACGGAACGAGGCTCGAACCTGCGCCCTCTGCGTGGGAGCATAGTATTCTACCTCAGAGCCATGCCGGTGCTTGAAACTGCTTTGCAAAAATACCCTATACAGGCTTTATGTCGGGAAGGAACCACATTAACATATGCATTATAGCGTGGTAGAAGAGTAAATTAACAACCGAGCGTCACACAACGCGAATTCTGTAGCCAGGCGTCACACAATGCGAACTGCGCAACGAGTGGGTTGTTGAATGCATCCAACCCATTACGAAGGCCTCTGCGATAATTCTTCATCGTCATCACCCACAGCATCAACAAAGTGCACATAATGCCTTACAGGTGTTTAGCAGGTACCACGCTTCTCCGCAGGATGACGAAAAATTGTATAGTGGCTGCTTCCCTACTTCACAAAAATTATGACGATTTATAGCGTAGTGGGGTCCTCACAAGTGCACTTATATTTGCTGCCAAGGAAGCCCATAAGTCTCCCATGATCCATTTCGTCAGGGTCTCGATAAAGTTAATTCCCTCTCTTTATCTCTTTCTCACGTTAGCCTATGTTATTGAGCGTAGTGGGAGAGGGAAATAACGACCGGGAGTCACACAATGCGAATTACGAAACTAGTGGGTCATTTAAAGCTTCCAACCCATTACGAAAGGCCCCGTCATAATTCTTCATCGTCATCAGGCATCGCATCAAGAAACTGCACATTATGCCTTACAGATGGTACCTCGCTTCTCCGCAGAATGACGAGTAATGTCGTGGTGGGTGCTTCCCAACTTCACAAAAATTATGATTTGTGGCGTAGTGGGTACGTTGCTAGTGTACTTGTATTAGTACCCACAAGAGAGTTTATAACGGGATCTAGAGATGCCAGGGCGCGTTCCGAGGGACCGAAATAAAGTTTATTCATCCATCCTTCTAGAAATGCCACTCTTCAAGCTTTCGCTGTGACTGTGCTGCGCTTTCGGCGCAGGCCTGGCGTTTTTTCATCTGAGCAAGCTGAAGTCCCCGCATCAATTCAGCGTCAAGGTTGCATATCAACCAATTTTGTGTTTTTCTCACATTTATTACGCTTTTGTTTTAACTCCACTTGTAATTATTCTTTCCCCCACTCCTTTCTTTAGTGCCTTGGGCCTAAATAAATAAATAAATAAATAAATAAATAAATACAGTAGTTTTTTATTGCGATAACAATTATATGGGCCCACGAGGTCCATTTTTTTTCATCGCCGTCGCCGTAATGTCGCGTATAAAGTCCAAATATATAGCATCGCCTCGTGCGTCGATGTTCTCTTTACAAGCGAAAACTTGCCGAGGCCGCAGACGGGCGCGGTTCAAGCAGAGATGAAACGCGCTCACCAGCTCCGTTGGGCGAAGGAGCATGAAAGGGTGTGTGTGTGGGGGGGGAGGGGTCTGCGTCGCTCGGGCTGTAACTGTAAACTTTGATCTCGACAGACATTAGAAGACGGCTCCTACCCTTGTATGTACGTTTTCTGCTCACACCGCTTACTTCGCCTGAGGCGACAGATAGCACGAAAACAGAGTTACGCAAGATCGGTTTTTAAAGGAGTTAGCTGCTAGCTTTACTTTGTATAACATTACTATTGGTTGCCATCGCATTCATTGCTTCACCCTTGCGACAAAACTGGCGACTTTTTTTGTGCTTGTCATGAAATGCCCCATAGACGAACAGAGCGTACAACAAAATCCGGAAGACCAATGGGCGGCAATGCTGACGTCACTAAACTCTGAGGACCAACTCCGACTGGTGGACAAGGCTCGCGCGTCGGCTGCAAGCCATGGTTACCTGGAATAAGCAAGTCCCCCACCTCCGAGCGAAATGAACGTGTGCCTGATCATACAGTTCAATTCTCTCTCTCTCACTCACGTAATGCCTGTTTACGGAGTTGATGTGGTTTTTAGGGCACCCAATAAATTGGGAAAGATATGTGCATTGGTGTCAAATAAGCTAGACAACAAGGACAAGCCAGATGTAAAGAAATGTGCCGTAAACCATAGAAATAAGTATGTGCCTTGTGCTGTGGAGGTGGTGTACCGCATTCCTTTGTCTTGTGTTCACATTATGTCGGACAGACGGGCCGCTGTGTCAATAAAAGGTTGCGGGAGCACTATCTCTCTTTGCACATCAGCTCGCCTTCCCATTTGGCATCGCATTGTGCTACGTGTGGGTGCACACCTGTTCTGTTTAACACAGTTATTATTTTTAAGCACCACGATCAATTCACCCGTGAGGTTTCTGAAGCCTATCATATTAACAAGTCACGTGATGATTGCGTAAGCCAGACCTCGGTTACATTGCACAAAAAAGAGTTTACTTTTATTGATGAGCGTATCACCTAATCACGTTGTACCTCACTTGTCATGCGCGGTTTTTACCTTTTAAATTCTTGTTGCTCTGAATAAACTTTCAGTTGTGAGTGCAGCGCTGTGTGTGGTTCTCTTCTTTGTCTCCGTCTTTTTGTGCGCCGCTTTTCTTTAAATATGAATATACACCAACTCGCCCAACTTTCTATTCTGGCTACATACTACTACTACTACTACTACTACAGAGGAGGGAACGACGCACACCCTAAGGAGCTTCGCCCCTAAAAGTTGACCCTTAATTTAGCTAACGCTAAAGAGAGTACCGGCTAAAGACCATGTTCCCGCGAGATGCTAATTCAATTACTGACTGTTAGTACCACTCGTGTTTAAGCGGTCGACACCAGCCGCCGAATTTTTCTAGTCGTCAACCATAAAAGATTATTGCCTTAATATACAGGTTGTTATAGCATCCCCCTGCCCTCCTTTTTGAACCTTACTGCACCTCATCCAGTGCTGCACTACCTCTGGGATCGGCCCACCTTACTTTTGCATATGATTCGTGTTGACGCTGTTGACGCAGGAAGCACGATATTCTTACGCATGAACCGTGTAAGTATTTCGTCTTGGTAACAATTCGGTAGTGCGTTTCGTGCGCATTAATACCTTGCCATCTCTATGTTCTTCATGTTTGTTTTTGAAACTGGCCTTCATTCCATCCCTTGCCCTCCCTCCTAGAGTAATATGTGAAGCTGGGTACTAAGCTAACAAATATTCTATCTATCTATCTATCTATCTCTTTTAGCTTATGCAACGCACAAATGACAAATGAGGCACAAATTTGCACCATGGTAGCCTTACATTTTACGCTGAACATTTTTTTGTCCTGCGACAGTGCCAGTAAGCCCATGGATTTTCCGCTGAAGAAATTAGGCCTAGCTAATATAGTAATATCTGGGGTTTAACGTCCCAAAACCACGATATGATTATAAGGGACGCCGTGGTGGAGGGCTCCGGAAATTTCGACCACCTGGGTTTCTTTAACGCGCACCTAAATCTAAGTACACGGTCTTCAAATATTTTCGCCTCCGTCGAAAATGCAGCCACCGCGGCAGGGATTCGATCCCGCGACCTTCGGGTCAGCAGTCGAGCGCCATAACCACTAGACCATCGCGGCGTGGCTGGCCTAGCTAATGTTGAACACCGTGTGCATGGCTCAATATAGTGTTGAACAATATGGCGCACTATTGCACTCACTCTCAGAAAGAACGCTGGCGACGAAATGCCAGATGAAGTGTCGCGGACCACGAGATTTCTCTTTGCTCGTTCCCAAGGCTATTCCGATGACGTAATGTAGCAAACCACACGCCAGAAGGCTGGCGACGATCAACACCCATACCTGAAAATTGCAACCGTAAATGCAAACGCATAGACGAGCCGTACCTTTAGAGAGAGAGAAAGGTTTATTGTGGCAGAAAAGCTGAGAGGTCGGCCCGAATCAATCTTCTGGCCTGCTACTCAGCGTTAGGAAAGGGGAGGGGGTGGGAAAGAGAGGTGTTGATGATGATGAGGAGGAAAGTGGCGATGAAGCAAAACCTTGAATGTCCAGAAACTATTTACAGTCTCTTGTCGAATTCTTTCTCTCGCAAAAACTTGTTCAGCGCTTTCAGAATATCGCGCTGATGACGAGGTCGTGGTCCCAACAGAACTTCTTCTGAAACTTGTTATTTCGTAGATTTTAACAAGACGGTGGCCATCGCATTCCTTTAGTCCAACACATAGTTTACGACAACTTTCCTCCAAGAATACACTCTCGCAATAGACAGTAATAAATTCAGCGTAACAAGCCATAGACATTGCAAAATGGGCGCGCATATAGAATAAAACACGTACACATGCAGATTGCGCTACTTTCTGTACGCAGATTGCGTACAGTTCTCACTGCCGTTTACATCAACTTCATGGTTTACAACAGGCCCAAACTGTGACGCTGATGTTATACAAAGCGTTCCGTGACATTGACGAAGAATCGTTACTAAGCACCAGGGTTGCCACTGACTTTCGAGTAAATGTCGCCAAATGACGAGCGAAAAATCGCCAAAAGTCGCCATTTTTTTACAAATTTCGCCAAAGAAGTCGCCATTCTAGATGTGTACGGCACACCTAGTAATAAAAATGTCCACTCACGTATAGCCTAGTAGAATACAGTACCATCCAAGACCCATAAATTATATTGACGTTTCTCAATGCCAGTCGTATCGCCCGCTTCACCATGGGAGTGCATGGTGCTGCTTCTCCGACTAGACGCAAGATATGTGCGTGGTGGCGCAAGGTTGAATGAATGAAACGCTCATGATATCCTTCAATTCCTGTCCGCTCGTTTCAAAGGTAAATGTGTGGTAAACCTTGGGCGAAAACCGTGAAAGCGTTGCTTGTAGACAGCTTTACGTACCCTTATACAAATTAAATGGATTAAAAGGTTTATTGAAGGTAACACGACAGAATTCGTACAGTAACCGATCATTAGTGAGTCTTACACCTTGTCAGTGTGAACTAATATGATACCGGACGCCACCGACCCTTTCTTATAGTCACTTATATCTACACGCGTCAATCCGATGCGTTATTAATGAGCAGGTAGATAATGTAAAATGTTATATTGCAATTGTTTTCATTGCACATGCTTACCGAGAACAGTGGAAAATGCCTCAATAAATATTTTTTATTGCACAAATAGCCGCGTATCCGCCTCTCTTCGCTATTCCAAAACAGTCTTTACGAGCTGAATTGGGGGTACTGCAACAGTGAATAAGTCGCCAAGCTATTCAGAACAGTTGGAGCTTTGGCGGAACAAATGGTCGGAACACGCGGCCAACCCGTCGTCTAGCCCCTTCAGAAGCGAAACTTTAGAGAAGCTTAAAGCACCTAAAGCCATAAACTTATAGTCAAACACTGCCCCCTCGCGGTTTGCAATGCAGTCCGCTGACTTACATTTTGCTAGAATGTCTCTGGGAGACGTTCCAGTACCTCCTGCATCTAGATGAATTGAGGAGAAGATACACACGAGTTAGAGGACGGACATACCAAATGACGCGTAATGTGCCCATTCTACTCGTGGGTCTAAAACCAAGAAAAATACAGAGAATGTTGCCGCTCATTCGTTGGGAAGACACTGAGCTTAGGATGCAAAACTCAGTGGAGACCTAAGCCGAAAATCGCCATAAATTCGCCATGTCGCCATTCATAATTTTAGGTCGCCACGGGCCTCTCAAATTCGCCAATTTGGCGAAAAGTAGCCACCATTGGCAACCCCGCTAAGCACGCTCGAAAACTCTGCAGGAGACAGCAGTTAACATTTAAAGATCTCCGCAGAGAATCAATATACCATGTGCACTCATCGCTACATAGCGCCTTAATAGTCGTTGTTTTTTTGCGAAGCTGTGTAAGTCTAGATTCTGGCGGATCGCGTCCGTAGACAAAAGACGCATAGAACAACTGTTTGCGGTGCCCCTCGCCACCGCCGATGCCTCTTTCGCATCCTCTTTCACAAGTGCCGCGATACTCGGCGGCGGCCCGTCCCACCAATCGTTGTGCCCCTTTGTGTCGTGACGAAGAGATCGCGCTTGCGTTATTGGTGCCTATAGTTTTTAGTCATACAATTTATACCTCATCATCATCGCTATCATCATTCATAGTTACACATTTAAATCTCCTTCCGTTGATCTTCAGTGCACAGTCGCATGCAGAGCTCGCAATCTCAGGGTGACCTCTCTGCCTTCTTCCAAATAAGTTCTTTATATATCTCTTCTCTCTCTCTATTTCTCCCTCTCTCTCTCTTGACTATATATAGAAACGGCCGTTATTTGCTGAGCGATGGGCTGAACGTGCCTGTCTGGAGCACTTTGTTAAAGGAGTATCTCACTGTTTCGGAAGTTGAAATGTGCTCGAGACTGTGGCTCGTTGACACCTGCCAACTTAATGGAAGTTTCACTCCACTACACTCGCACTAAATTAAGGATATGAAACGGTCACCGCGGACAATTCATATTAATTTCTTCCCACAGCCGAAAGTGCATGCCGTGGCGGATTGGTCACCATGGGCGAAAACGTGAGCGCGATGCTGAAGAGATTGCTGCTGAAATGCTTCGGCCTCCCTCCGAGGATGACCATCTCCTCGTACGTGTAGGGCACAGTTGGGTCGGCCACCGACACGCGCTGGGCAGTCACCACCAGAGGCCCTGGAGCGACGTCCGCCTCCTGTAGTTAGGACAAACAAACGAAACAAAAAAAAAATCAGGCAGATAACGCATTCATTGGACTGATACTGCATGAGTATACAATGTTGCATTTTGTTAGTTTTTTCTTTCTTTTAGTGCATTGGCTGCCGAGGCGTATTTCTCGTTTCTGTATTATTCCTTCTTGTTTTTTCGTTTCTTTCTTTTCTGTAATATTTCATTTATTTGTTTTGGTTTTTTGCAGTCACAGAATGTTTACATCATCAAATGTGCGTGGATGCGGCCTGCCAATACATTTTATTTCTTTTTTTTAATTTAAAATCATAAACATGGGCGTTCTTCAGGACAGGGCAGTAAAAGATGGGAAGCAGGGTCGTAGCTAGGGGGGGGGTGCCCTAGGGGCCCGGCGCCCCACTCCCCCGCCCGAAATTTTGGTGAGGGGGGTTGTTGCACCAAAAATAAATAATGAAAATAGGTGTTTTTTCCCAAATAGTCAAGGCCTTCAGCAAATTGAAAGTCAAGTCCTTCAGCAATTGGAATTGAGTTATATTTTTACATCAACGAGTGAGGCAAAACGTCTGTTATGTCTCGCGGCTTCCTTGTGAGCGGTCGAGGTTGCGCAGTTTATGAGTTTCGCAGATCGTTTCCATGGAGATCACCTCATTTTCGTAGCGCTAAGACTGTCTACGACCGGTCCTGAGCGGCAGCTTTTCTAGGGCCCACTGCGTATGGCGACTTGTATTAACTGTCCACTTTTCAAAACCAGTACACAGGCACACATGCGCCAAAATGCCGCTCGATCTCGCAATACCATCTGTGGGCGCACGTCTTCTTTTGCATACAGAGGCCTCGTCGCAACTTATAGGCGCTTAAGCGTCCGGTAAGCACGCATGTCAGCGTCGCTCTCCTATTTGGAAAAGTGTTCCTTCGTTTACTTAAAGCATACGAGCGCTGTCTCCCTTTCTATTAAACTCAGTCGTGATATTGGGGACGAAAGTACCCACAAGGTTTGCGAGAAAGCTGAATTCTAGCTCAGCCTAGGGACATAGGTTCTGTATTAATTGCCATGGTCTGTAGCTGATCTTGTGACGTATACACACTTATCCATTAGAGTAGATTGATCTTGCATTAGCATAGTGAAAAATTCGCATTTAGCGCGAAGCTTTTGTGCTGGAGATTTCTGTCCTCCGGAGTACATCTTTCATTTCGTCGAAAACACTTTTTGTATCGCAATATTGCATGCTGTAACTTAGTAGTTTAAACAAGGCTGCGAAGTGGCGCGAAACTTACGTTCTTGACCAACATTCCAACGGTTCCTGGCCAACTCTTGTTTACAGACTCCCCGCCGAATGTGCCATATCTAGGCTTTACGAACGTAACACTATGTCAGCAAAAAAATAGATAATGGTAGAACAGAGAAAGGGCGAGGATACATGAATAGCACTTGAACGATATTACGATACGTGCTTAACAATTACGTAATAGCAACGGCGTCGTTCCCACAACTCACTTAAGTCGCAGGGAGTCAATCGTCGCATGAGCCATCTTTCCGATGAAGCCCAAGAGCTTGACGTGGCCATCTTCCTCTTTAGCGTCGATGTAGGGAAGGTACTGAAAGACAATGCTTACAACTAAGTGATCGTTAAGCTAGTCAGCTATCAAACATCGAAGTCTGTTAATCACTTGCTGACGTCACTACGCTCAGGATAGCTAGCTGTAGCTAAGTTTACCCAACCTTTTCATGGCGTCGACAACGAAAGTTCTTGAGCTACAAACGCCGCCAAAAAGGCTGAATTGACGCTAATCTGCGAGCTAATTTAAAGTCATGGCTGCGACGTAGCGTAGGGAGACAAAATTCCTTATATGCCTCTGAATTCCAGAGGTAGCCGATTAGATTTGAAGAAATTCGATACCTGTGAATTTCTGCACCAGATTACTGGTTGTACTCTTAAATTTGGAAGGAATTAAAGAATACTCGGAAACACCAAGTTGCCTTGCTGAAGAAAGGTACCGCTGTATGTGCGCTTGCGTTTCCGAGCGGCATTTTAGATTTTGCACATTTCTGTTTTCCCGTCTGTCAGCATCACCTGCTAAATCCAAACAATTTTCCGAGATGTCAGGGATGTGTTTCCTCAGCTTCTTAGTATTTTAGAGTGAGCTACCACCGCCGACCGACAAATACGCAATCTTCCAATGCCTCTTGCGAAGATCCTCCATCATAAGTCCTGCGTGTTTGGCGTTCTGAATCGGTCTGCGCAGCGGTTGACTCCCCCATTCTGCAGGATACCGTACCTCTCCCTGGCACAGTACAAGCGATATTGATTTAATTAGCGGAATGACCGCTATTCACTGTTCGAACTTTTCTGATGACTACCCCTGATAATCTGATGCTCCTAAGCATTGCAAGAGCATACGGGGAAGAGCAATACATTAGGCATGGATAAATGGGGTCGTAATCTGTCCTTGAACGCAGGAAGAATGTTTATTGCGTCGTGTCCTCAAGGATTCATTCACATGTACTGCGTCAACAGACATGGAATTGTCCGTACAGACAAAGTTAGCAGAAATCGATGGATTTGCAGGGGAATCAAATTCATAAGACCTATTCGCTTTCAGAAGTTAATTGCAAGGCTGCCTGCGCGCATTTAGATTTTTCCTCATGGGTACTTTTTCGCTGCACTTTGATCAAACAGTTCTCCGTAGTGTTATCAGCGCGACCGCAGCATCTATGTGAATTGGTGAACTGCAGACCATTTCCATTAGGGGAACTAAGCTCAATCGAAAGCAATGGCGTTGAGCTCATTCAGTGTTGCGTATGTCGCTTCAGTAAGAAGACGGAATCAGCCACAGTGTAGTTGATGCAAGTATACAGACACTTGGACTAATATTGACTTACGGCCAGCTATACACACGCAGTACGCCGTGGCGATAGGGGCCTTCAGAACTGTGCAACCCCCTCTTCATCAGGAAGGGGCGGAGGGCTGACGCTCGTGTGTTATAGTAAACTAAGACTGGACTTCAGAACAACAACAACAACATCAACAACAACAACAAAAATAATAATAATAGGTGTGGCGGAACGACGTGACCTTTGCCCGACGCTCAGAATAACCGTCGGTGCGGGGGGGGGGGGGGGGGGCGGTGACAAGCACCTCGCATAATGTGTCATTTCCTTGCTCCAGCCACCGAAATCCAACAGCAAACAAAAAAAACCAAATAACAACGACATCACTAAAGAATATTATAATTTCTTCAGTTTTCTTTCAGTGTTTTACTGAAAAATCTTGAAATTTCGAGTTCAATGGGGCCAAGAAGCCGTTGTGCAAAGCAGTGCCCGTAGAAAACAAACGGAAAATTGAATACTCAAATGCGTAGCATTGCTCCCAATGAAATTGTTTCGCACATCCTTATTTTTGCAGATTCTGCCGCCTTGCACTGATAAGGATGCTGACATGCCGGCCGGCTGGCGGTCGCGCAATGCTGTAAGATAACGCTGCTTGACTCGACTACGTGGGTATTACTCGACCGATAAAATCGAAGAAATCAAGTGTGTTGATAAAATATTTTTGATAAGTATGTCTGGTCGAACATAATACATGCAGGGTGTCCCAGCTATCACGCAGCACGATTTAAAAAAAAAGAGGAACGGCATTACGTGAAGCAAACCTAGTACATATTGGTACCAATACACCGGAGTAGCCACTCCTACCTTTTCGTTAATGAGGTTTAATTAATTAGTCACAAGTACTCGCTTAATTATATAAAATGTCAATGAGGCGTATTTAGGCATGTGTAAAAGATATATAACTGCGCTATTTGCAGGAACGTATTAATTGCGTGCGCATTCTTTTTGGCTAATCAAGAAAGCCCGTCAAATATAAAAAATAACACGTGGGAGAGAGAGAGGGAGAGAACAACTTTATTGGACGTCAGTTACAGACGTTGGGAAGAGCGTCCCTCGCGCCCGCCCGGCTATTCCCACTACGCTCTCACCCGCAAAAGAAAGCAGCGCCCTCAATTAAGCTTGCTGTAAGCAACCGCGTTGCCTGTTGTCCTCTGTCAGAGACCGCGTTCCGTTTGGCAGGGGTACAGGACGAGAGCCAACAATATGCGCCGCAATTTTGCAGAGATTCCTTCAGCTCGATTGTACGAAACTGTCATTATGTCATGGCCTACGGTTGTTATTGATAATGCGGCCGGAGTGCTGTTCAGATTACGGCTGACCCTGTAAGACCAAAGCGGCGTGTTTCTTCGGCCGGGTAATGGCAGATCGTGTGATCCGTACTTTTTTTCTTGACTTGCTACCTCAAGGTGAGCCTGTTTAAGGACGCTGCTTCATGATGCATGCGGCAGATTAGTCACGTGTCGCTTTTCAGATTTCAAGGGTTTTCTTTGTCAGCCGGAAACAATAAGCACGCAATCAGTACGTTGTTGAAAATAGCGCAGTTAGATGTCACTTAAACATGCCTACATGTGCCTCATTGACATTTTGTTAATTAGGCGAGTACTTCACGAGCTTAAAATATAAGTATCATTAATTAATTAAAGCTGGTTAACTAAAATATTAGTACTGGCTACTCCAGTGTACTGGGCTTAATTTGTACTAGGTTTGCTTCGCGTAACGCCGTTTCTCTTTTTTTTAAATAGTGCTGCGTGATAGTTGAAACACCCTGTATACAGTTATGTCATTTCTGAAGTTTCCATGATACTCCCCGCCACGGTGGTCTAGTGGCTATGGCGGTCGACTGCTGACCCGACGGTCGCGGGATCGAATCCCGGCCGCGGCGGCTGCATTTTCGATGGAGGCGAAAATGTTTGAGGCCCGTGTACTTAGATTTAGGTGCACGTTGAAGAACCCCAGGTGGTCGAAATTTCCGGAGCCCTCCACTACGGCGTCTCTCATGATCATATCGTGGTTTTGGGACGTTAAACCCCAGATATTATTATTATTTCAATGATACTAGAAAATTGTAGCTACAGAAATTATTAGATGGCCCATGACACGGGTAACCAAGATTTGCTGGCAGCAGACTCCATATATCGTGCAGGTTGGCATAAAAGTGATGGAGCATGGCATTAATAGTAATAATAATAATGAAACTTTTTTCTTCTTTTTTAAGGTCATAACTATTATAACAATATTTACACAAGTAGGAATTTAAAGTCTTATTGGTTTTGTTTCGTAACAATATCTACAAACGGCATCAAACGCGTTCCTGTGGATGAAGCCCAGAGCTAAAGCACCGAATGAGGCACATTGTCAATTGAGAAGTTCAGCCCCAGGTTAGCGAATGGGATAACAAGAAGTCTTTTTTTTTTCTTAGTAACCTGTATCGGCGACATGATAAAAAAATAGTGCTCTATTGATTCCATTTCTAAATAAAAGTGACAGAGGGGTGATACCTCCAGACCAGCCCTGTGTGAATATAGATTTAACACGACATCGTATTCTAGTTAGTAATACTTCCAATTGTCTAGTAGGACACCGCTGGATGTTCCACGGAAATTTTAAATGACTAAATTCTGTACTAGTTATTATTATTTCTATGGCGTCTGCACAAAGTGAAAATTTTCTATATCTAATTGCAGTTATAGTGGCCACTTCTGGAAGGACCGAAAGTATTAGACCATTCAATGCAGCTCACGCTAGTGAGTCAGCCATTTCGTTCATTTCTTATCCACAATGGGCAGGTACCCATAATAATTTTATTAGCTTCAGCTGGGGAGAAATTAGCGTATGTACGTCTCTCACTTCATCTTCTCCTTCGGAGTCTCCTCTTCTGAATGCATTCACATCAGTAATCCCTAAACACTTGCGTGAAGTGCGGTTGGTATCGGTGCCAGGCCAATTCCCACTCCCACATGGGAATGGTAATGGGAAAGGCAGGCTGTACGGAGGACTACATTGGGAGACCGGTCTGGCAGCCACTCTAGTGCGGAGCAGAAACGAGTAGGGCGCCTCGATGTGTCAGCCTCGAAGCGCCCTAATTTTGGGATATGCGCAGCGGCGCCTCGCAGGTGCGTTTGTAGTGAACCACTCTAGCGGTTATACGACCGCTTGCGCCTCGTTCGAATCGCTGTGATCTTTATTCCCGGATATCCACAAAGAGTAGTAGCACTCCAAGTACACTGGCTCAGCAAATAGGGTCCTTCACTCGACAGTGCTGTGGGCGGCTGTGGGCGATCGTTCGTAAGCTAGCAGGAATGCTGAGCGATGAATCGTCGCAGCCGCGTTTTACAACAGCTTATGCGCGAGAGACATCGCGATAGAGATCAAGTAAAATACGCTTGATATGGCCACGAGGTCGCGGCTGAGAAAGTGCATCAGGAATCAGCTATTAGCCCCGAGAACGAACACTGGCGGTGCGGAAGTCGCGGCGATGTGACGTCACGGCAAGGACTCGCTTGCTCCGCGGCCGAGGATCGCCTTTTTCCGCGCCCGCCGCGTACCCGCTCTTTCACGATACGGTGGTGATTACTGCTCATTCTTGCGATGGAAATCTCCCAAGGGAGAAGGTTGAAGTTTACGCTACTAGCGAAAGTTTAGTAAGCTGTAGAAAGTTTGGATAATATAGCTTATAATGGGCGAATTCCCGTCCGAACGGAAGCTTCGCCGTGAAAATGGTGACGCACGAGAGCAAGACATTCGTTGTTTTCACCGCGTACTACAAGACATCGTTGCTAAAAAAATTACGCTAATGGTTCTAACTTCATTACAGCTTGGCGTAGACTCCACGGTTAGAACACGCGTCCCGCAGATTACAAATTAAATTAGGACTTTTTCAATTCACTAAATACATTGTACAAGTTACGTCTGCCTTTGCAGATTATCTAGGTGATTTGACAGAATTGCGCCTTCTGCTACAGAAGACTTCAGATTAATCTGTCTATCGTGACGAATCACTTAATACATCAGGGAAATTAAACAAACTAATACTACCACGCACACAATGGTTTCGGGAAATTCTGAGGTGTTAGTACACTTGGATTATGTAAACATTTCTTCTCAACATTCGTCTGGAATTATGTGGCCGTATACCCTGATTTGCATGAACTGCTGGTCCGATGATGATGATGATGAAAAACATTTATTATAAAAGAAAAAAAAAAGAGAGTTTGGGGGCCAAAGCATGACCCCGGTACATGGTCGGCGTCCCTAGTCCGGGACACCGCATGACGAGGCCCCGTCTCGCGCCCGTCGCACCAGAGCCCGTTGCGACTCCAGTGAGGAGCAGTTGAGGAGGGCAGTCTCCCATGCCTCTCGTGAAGGGGTAGGGGAAGGGGGCAGGTCGGGATTTTTAGTACATGCCCACACCATGTGGAAGATATCGCAGGTCTCCCCACAGTGTGGGCACCGCCCATCCGTGTTTGGATCGTAGTGCTTTAATATTGCAGGGCAGAGTAGAGTACCTGTCTGCAGGCGCCTTAGAGTTCGCTCATCCGCCTTACTCAGCCCCTTTGCAGGAGCCGGGAAAAGGCGGCGAGTGTCGCGATAATATGAGAGAATTTCTTTGAACCGCAGAAGCGGTGTATTGGCCTCTGAGTCAGAAGAGCCAGGGTGAGGAGCCCGGTGGGTAAGCGCTCGGGCGGCCGCGTCAGCGGCCTCATTACCTCGTAAGCCCTGATGGCCAGGAGCCCATATAATGCGTTTCGGGGTCGGATCAATGGCAGCCCGTTTTAGAATTTGGCCGGCTACGGGAGTCCGTGATGATGACTTTCGAATTGGGATCCGCGGCAGCAAGCGCTATCGCTACTTCCTCAGCTCGCTCTGAATTTTGTGCTCGGAAGGAGAGCCCATTGGCGTGTTTTTCCTGGTGAATTACAGAGGCCGTGTAAAATCCCTTGGGCGAAGGCCCTGCTATGTCCACGTAGAATACACCAGGTCGAGAGCCGTGTTGTCTTTCAAGCGTCCGAGCCCGCGCTTGTCGTCTGCTTTCGTGCGTGTGCGTATCCATGTTACTGGGGAGCGGAGAGACCGAGAGCATATGGCGCCACAGTTCTGGAATACGCTCCGCCTCCTCTGCAGGGCAAACGTGTTGGATCTGTAATCGGTTTAGCAGGCGGCGCCCGGGAGCCGTCTGCACGAGCCGCGTGTATTGATTCACAAGGTGGGCCTCCCGCAACTCCTGGTAGGAGTTGAGCACGCCTAAAGCTCTGAGTTTGGCGTTGGAGGTGGCCACAGGGAGATCCAGAGCTCGCTTAGTCGCCTTGCGAATGATGGCATCTATTCTGTCGTCTTCGTGCTTGTTAGTGCGAAGGTATGGGACGGCGTAGAGTATCCGGCTAGTCACGAAGGCATGGGCGAGCCGAAGCGCGTCCCTGCCCCGCAGACCGCCCCGCTTGTTGGAAACGCGGTGGATCATGCGCCCTACCTGTTCGCCTACTATCCGGAGTTTCGCAATTGTGGAGTCCGGTCTGAGTCTGTGGTGAATGAACAGGCCGAGAATCCGAAGCTCCTCCACCTCTCTGATGGGAACCCCAGACAGAGAGATGTGTATGGCTGATTTATCGGTTGGCTTCGCTCTAACATGCAGAAGCTCTGATTTGGTTGGAGCACATTGGAGTCCACAATCGTTGGCATACGCCTCGACTATGGATGCGGCCCGCTGAAGGCGTTCCTGCATTTCCCCAATGCTCCCTTCGGTGGTCCATATTGTAATGTCATCGGCATATACTGCGTGTTGAATGCCTTCCACCTGGGCCAATTTGTTTGGAAGGCGCATCATAGCAATGTTGAACAGGAGCGGTGATAACACAGCTCCCTGAGGGGTACCCCGTGTTCCCATAATGTACGGGCCATATTCCTCGTCCTCGATCCGAAGAAGGGCCTGGCGTTTAGAGAGGAAATCTCTTATATATGCAAAGGTCCTAGCCCCGCAGTCGGTGGAACTCAAGTTGGCCAGGATGCTATCGTGTTTAACATTGTCGAAAGCGCCCTTCAGATCAAGGGCGAGGATGGCTTTGTCATTGTGTTGCATAGTTGTGGGTTGTATGACGGCCCTG
Organism: Rhipicephalus sanguineus; assembly: GCF_013339695.2. NCBI lineage: Eukaryota > Metazoa > Arthropoda > Arachnida > Ixodida > Ixodidae > Rhipicephalus > Rhipicephalus sanguineus. The sequence continues at coordinate 123,482,730 of NC_051177.1, read as the reverse complement.
TGCAGCTGGAGAAGGACGTCCTGTGCAGACATATGTGGGCGAAACCCAAACATGGTGTCTGCAAAGAAGCCCTTGCTCTCCAGGTATGGAGAGAGGCGATCCCGTACCATCGTCTCCATAAGCTTGCCCGTGCACGAGGTCAGTGATATGGGCCTCAGATTTTCCGTATTCACGGCCTTGCCTGCTTTGGGAATAAAAGTCACAAGTGATGTTTTCCACTCGGGAGGGAGCGGACGTCCGTCCCAGATGTGGTTCATGTATTCTAATAAATGAAGATAGGCTGTGTCAGGGAGGTTTGCCAACAGTTTCACTGTTATGCGGTCCCTCCCTGGAGCCGTACCCCGTCGCATTTTAGCTAAGGCAGCTTTAAGGTCATGCAACTGAAAATGGGCATCGAGTTCGTGGTTAGGCTTACCAGAGTACGTGTACGCTGGCCCAGTCGGGTCCTCCGTGCGACAGAGATATCTATCGCACAGAGCATCCGCAAGCTGTGCCGACGTGCCTTGGTACCCATGCAGAGCTCGCCGGAGTTGCTTTTGCGTCTCCCCTCTCGTTTGAGAGGGATCTATGAGACTGCGAAAGAGACGCCATGTCCCCTTCGAGCTCATCTGACGAGCTGCGGCGTCGCAGCGGGCTATCCAATTTGAATCGGAGAGCTGAGCAGCATACGCTGCAGCCTGCTCCGTGAGTTGGGCTATACGGGTACGTAGTTTGCGATTAGTCTTCTGTTTTTTCCAACGTTTTGTTAAGCTGCGGCGCGCCTCCCACAAGTGGAGGAGGTGAGTGTCCACTGCGGGGATCTCTTCGTTGGTTCGAAGTGTAGTAATGTGTTTTTTCTGAATGTGGTTTATGTGTGTAGCCCACTCCGCGTAGCCGCCAGAAAATAATACGGGGGGAATAGTTTCATTACGGAATTGTTGCCAATCGGTCAGCTTGGCCTGACCCCATTTTTTATGCGCTGGCTTTTCCAGGAGTGTAACTCGGAGAAGGCAGTGATCACTGCCTAGAGAATCGCCTAAGTTCTCCCAGGTAGCATCCTTAGCATTTTTTACGAGAGTGAGGTCCGGACACGTGTCACGGGTTACGGAGTTCCCCATTCGAGTGGGGTACGCCGGATCCGTGAGCAGCGTGAGGCGAAGGGTGGAGATAAGCCCCGCCAGCTTACGCCCTCTGGCCTGCTCGTAGTGATAGCCCCAGTGAAGGCTGGGAGCATTGAAGTCTCCAACAATCACTAAAGGATCTTTGTCTGCCAATTTGATTGCACTAAGGAAGATTTCGCTGAAAGTTACGCGCGGCTTACTCGGGGGGCTGTATATATTTAGGATATGTATTGACGGGTCGCGACGTCTGAGAGGCAGTACCCTGACCATTGTGTATTCTTGATCGGTACTCAAGTTTAAATTGACCTGAATCGCTGTATATGCCTTATTCACCAGGATGCACGACGAGGGGCCCCCCTGGAAAGTACTGTACCCAGGGAATTTAGCGTCCATGCCGGGCTCCTGCAAAGCAAGCAGGGCCGGCATATTTCCAAGGGACTGCAGGTAGAGCTGGAGGTGCGACCGTTTTTTCCAAGCTCTAAAAACCCCTGCAGTTCCATTGGATAATCTCAAATTTTTGTAGGTTTTTAGCTTTCTTGTTAGGTCGGCTAGCCATCTTTTAGTATTTATTTACGGTGCAAGAGACCGGCCCGGGCCTGGAGCCGGTGCGGCCGCCATAGGAGGCCGCACCGGCCCACCAGGAGCCAGCCCCGAAAAGTCTTCGTCCACTGCCTGACGAGAGGCCGTCTTGCGTTTGAGCTGCGGGGAGTCGCACTGAGTCGTGTTTTTAATTTGGGTGCTAACCCAGGGCTGCACGGCTTTAAGAACTGAGTCAGAGACCTGGGCCACAATTTCGGGAAGTGCTTGCGTTAAGGCTGCCGTGAACATGTCCTGGAAGGACGCGCGCACTGCCGACATGATTTGATCGGGGAGGGCTGCCATGCGCTCCTCTAATTGCTCGGTTTTACGCTCCAGGGACTCGAGGCGACCGGTGGCGCCAGTGGCGGAGACTGATCCAACTACCGTGTCCGCGTCCCGCCGCGAGACGCTAGTGAGGTCGGATGTTACGGAGGATCCGTCATCCCCGTCCTCTACCTCGGCTCCCTGCTCTGGCTCGGATGACCCGACCTGCTTGGCTTCTAATTCCTGAATTTTGCGCGCAAGAAATCGGTTCTGGCGCCTGAGCTCCTCTATCTGCTGCTGTAGGGCGGTTTCGGTAGGGGATGGAGAAGGGGAGGGTCCGGAGACTGCCCCACCCCAACAGCTCACCTGTGCCTGGACGGGTGTCAAGGGTGGAAAGTCCTTGACCATGAGGACAGGAGGCTTCGATGGTGTCCCAGGCTTTGCATTGGTGGAGGGCCCAGTGTGGGCCTTCTTGGGCTCTGGCTTATTCGACTTGGCGGCTGGCGCTTTCTTGGGGCTGGTCTTGGGCATCGGAGGCTGTTTGTGCCCCCCCGCTGTCTTCGGCTTGGATCCGCGTGGGGATCCCGATTTTATTGGCTTCCGGAACCGTCCGGCACAACCGGGAGCTCCAGTCTTGTGGCCACCGCCGCAGAGCAGGCAGCTCGGGACGCATTGATGTTCTGTTTGGCCGTCAGGAGTAGCCGCAGGTACCTGGACCCCACAGCTTATGCAGCGGCCAGGCTGCGGTCGCGGACAGGTATCTGCTCGGTGGCCCACTGTGCCACAGAGGGGGCATGCAGGCACTGTCTTCTTATATAGATGAACAGGGAGCCGCTCGCAGTTGTATAACACCGTCCGTGGCACCTTGGTCCCCGCGAAGGTGATCACTGCAACCGTGGTGTCGCCCAGCTTGCGCACAGTCACTACATTTGGTTCAGCACTGAGTTTGCTTTTCACAGTTTCGGACGTTTCGTCTTGGGAGACATGAACGACGCCCCGACAGAACTCGCCGGAGAGCTTGGGGTGTCCCCGAAATGGTAGCTGGCGGCCCCCGACCGGCAGCGTAATGTCCCGGAGTAGTTTCTCGGCGGCGTCCACTGATTTGAGCGTGCAGACAAGCACGTTTTGGTCCCAGATGGGCCATACCGCAAGGCCCACACTTGCGTCGGCTCCGAGAATGCTGCGGACTGCAGCGCCGGCTTGTCCAGGACCAAAAGTGGCCTTGATGTCGAGCGTCTCACGGGGTTTCAGCACCACTATGATATCGTCTTTTTCGATGCGCGGCGTGTTCTTCGGCCGCCACTGGAGTTGCTTGATGCGTTGCGAGGCGTCGCTCGGCGCGCTCTTGCCCTGTGCATGCTGAGAGTGAGACGCTGTGTGTTGTCTGGCTGCAAGAGCCCCTGCGTCTCTCGAGGCCACCGCTGAGTTCTTCTTTCCGCGCCAGACGCGGAGCATATCCTGGAGGTATTCTTCTTCAGTTGGCATAGGTGCCTCGGTTTGAGCGGTATCCATGCTTACGATCCGTAGAGACGCCGGATCGTAACCGGTGACTTGATTTGGAGCCGCCATAGCCGGGGAATCCCCGGGCAGGGACAGCGCGGCCCTTACCGCCGTTAGGCTTAGCTCTGCGGTGGCGTGGCGAAAGCTTCAAGTGACCGAAAAAGGGTCAGAAGACGACCCACCTGGACAGATATGGTGTCCACGGTTGCCGCTGACGTTCTTGGAGACGATGGTAGAAGGCTTGTAGGGACACGAGTTGAAAAAACGCAAATAATTGCGATCGTTGCCGGAGCTGACGTGGTATGTGACTACTCCCGTCGCTCCCCTGGTGTCGATCCTCCTGGTCCGATCAACCACCGGGTCACGAGCGGTAATGTTAAATTCTCGTGGGCGCACTGTTGATAGCAATCGTCTGCAAAACAAACGCCTGAAAATCGAAATGATCGTTTTGAACTGTTTGACTCTCAGTGACGTGGCCCACGTATTAATTGAACGTCCTTCGCCTTAATCAGTCAATCAATGGTCTCGCACGTCATGTCCACATAAAGGTTCATGATGCTCGGGGGTATATCAAATGCAAAAAAAAATAGTTTATGAGCTGGTTATCTAAACTAGTATTTATACAAGTGTACAGCGCCGTTGCTACGATGCTGCATAAAGACACAATCTGACACCAATAAGGAGTTTCTGCAATTAACCTCAACTTTTTTATGTTATGAAATGAAGCCCCGAAATTATTGCGAGAAAAACGTGAAACTAAACAACACGATGAGTTAGCGAGTACGCAAGAAAAACAAACACAACAACTGCGGCAGTATTCTCGGGCGAGCGCTTTCGAGATATTTTGCGAAGCTCAATACTGCATGCGCTTTCGTAATCGTGCGCGGGGCTTGGCACACTGGCAAGAACGCTGTCCGCCGATCGCGGATGCCTCCGATGCATATAACACTTGTGGAGGCGAAGCCATCATATCTTTAAGGGAATCGCCCGTGAACAACACAACCTAATAATATGAATAAGGTGTCTTGCGTGTCAAGACCACGACGCGATTGTGATTCACGCTGCAGATTAATTTTTACCGCCTCGAATTCTTTAACGTGCCCCTGTATCTACGTAGAGGAATGTTGCTTTTCACACCCGTCGAAATGCGGCTGCTGTGGTCGAGAATCAGACTCATCCCCGAAGTTAGCAGCGCGACACAACAAACCTGATCACCCCTTTCAAAGTGTGCACGACGGTGCGCGGGCACCGTTGGGGACTGTGAAGAAAAGATGCATATAACTTTTTGTCGTTTTACTAGGAACCTTATCGATGCTGTTTCCGTCATTCATCTGAAGCTTGAGACAGGCAAAAAGCGAACGTAAACAGCGGAACAGCGCACGAAGCAAGCGCGTGATATGCCGGCGCGTCACGGCGGGCGTCGAAGAGTCCTTGCCGTGACGTCATCCGCGCCTCCCGCCAGGTGGCGCCACCCCAACTTCTCGGGGCTAACAGCTCCGTAACGAAGTGCCAAGTCTCCTCCGAACGGTTCACACTGCACAACTATTGAGTGACTCGTGCCCGAGCTCTTGTATGTACATGCAAAGCGAGTAATAGCCAGGCAAACGCATATTTCAGGGGCGTAGCCAAGGGGGGGTTGGGGGGTTCAACCCCCCCCCCCGAAATTTTTCAGTTTTGCTTGCGTATATATACACGCACACATACAAACGCACGCACGAACATACATAAAGTATGGTTGAACCCCCCCCCCCCGGAAAAAATTTCTGGCTACGCCCCTGGCATATGTGGATCCTAAACCCGCGATAAACAACATGAAGATGCCTTAGTTGGCATAAGTTCGCTTTAATGCAATGAGTCACAGGCTTGCTAACATCGCCCTAAATTTCTGATTACTTTCATTCATTCGCTCAAACAAACGCGCTGTATGTATGCTACCGCTTGCTTTGGAACAGCCACATGGAGCGCGGTTGTTAAAATCTCTCTTGAGCAATGAGCCAGCGCAGCCTACCGCAGGGACTGGATACTGCCAGCGTGTTCAGTAGCGACACTGTTGACACCATCAACGGCACCTTTTGAGCCCTCACGCAGGCCTGTGCAAACCGAGTCCTCGTAGTGCGACTTGAAAATATGCCGAGTTTCGTGTATTTAAATCAACAATCGCGAAAAAAAAAGCAGCGCGCTTCAGTCACTTCAGCGTCCTGCACATCGTAAGTAGAACGCACTGGGAGTCCAGTCCTGACTGGTAGCATGCCGTAACAGCAAGTCTGTAAGAGGAATACGTCTCGATACGAAATTCTACAGTAATTACGATGACTGTGAAAGCTACTACGAAATGTTTATAAAAACATCGTGAATGAGACAAGGTGAAAAGACCATCGAGCTGCGATAAGGCGATATTGTACAAAGAAAAAGAACTAAAAAAACAATTCTGAACCTAAGCTGTACACTGGAGCAGACGTCTGCACGAACATTGTCAAAGACGATTCCATCGCCAAGTGGTGGTGGTTCCTATGGCGGGACGTCGGAAGACCCGGTAGAGCGTCACGACTGCGGGCGCGTCATTCGCGCGGCCGGACGGACCACATAGCTAGCCGGGTCCGACGACCGCCACGGAGACGGCGCGTTGCTTCTTGTAGTCGTAGTGCGTGAGCGGCTGGTGGAACCAGTCCAGGTCGCTCGGCAGGTGGTAACGCATCGCGGTGGTGATGAGCATTATGGGCCGGGCCCGATCGGAGGGGATACCCGGCAGCGTCATCTCGCGCACCGTGCTGGGGATGTACGCGGGCCCGGTGTAGAGCTCTTGCGTCTTGGAGCACTGCACCACGCCCTGGACCAGGATGACATCTAGCACGGCCTCGTCGAGCGAGAAGTCGATGGCGTAATACAAGTTGGGCATGATGCCGTTCTCCAGGAAGCGCTTTAGCTTGCCGTGAGTCCACTCCTGTCGAGCGGGAGAAGTATGTGTAGGAGCACACTGTGTCGCGGGGTTGGTTTTTTAATGAGAAAGCCTTAGATCTCTCTTCAAACGCAACAAATTCACCGTGGGCATCGGCGGCGTCAGCACGAATGGTAAAAGAAGAATCGGCATCAGGTGATGACGCCACCATTCTACGTCATCATGATGCATGTAGCACAGTGCGGAAAACAGACGAGGACGAAATATGAGGTAACAGACGAACACAAGCGTCTGCTACCTCATATACCGTCCTCGTTTGTTTTCCGTGCTATGCTACAAGCCAGTGTACGAAGAAGCAAAAAGCCCATATGGGTACCCTTATGACGTCACAGATCGCCAAATTTGTGACGTCATCGTGACGCAACATTAAGTGACATCATTCTAAAATGTTCTTATAAGTTTACCTACACAGCATGCGGCGCCATACCAACCCAAGGTACATGGAACAAATGCGCAATGTAATAAAGAGCATTGAGATAATATTTTGAAAATCAACTAATTATGAAGGCTTACTCGAAAGCGAGCGTTGATATTGCAATAATGAATTCTTTATAGATAAGACGAAATTACATGTTAATTGAACATTTTCCGTCTGAATTTCCAGATAGCGCAGGTAGACTCAATAGCTTCTGTGCCCATGTGTCCCTATCAATCCCGCAGATGCCTTCGGTCTTGATTCTTGAGGGCTTTGCCATCATGCTGTTATCGCGCAGCTGTCATTAACAATATTATAATGCATGCGAAACGCATATAACATGAATATGAATTCGTTTATAAACTGAATATTCCAGTTCATGATCTCTCGTGACAGAATAACGACAGCAGATCAACATTGACCACTCATGCTCGTGGTTATGCCTTCATGAACCGTGCGCGTAATGATATAACGTAAATTATATTTTGAAATAACTGTGCTACAGAGAAGTGATATTTTGATGCACGCTGTTTCTTGCTCTCGTACATTTCCTCTAAAGCATTTATTTAAATATCGCTGTCGCACAAAATATTGTCCCAAAATGTGCCTGAAGTACAGCGTCCACATTTCTCCGTTTTAGGGCACCCATCTCAATTTTGAAGGGACCACGGCTACATACTCACCTGGTACCGCTTCTGGTTCACGAGCACGGCAAGCCCGATACGGATGGCCACGCTGAACCACATGCGGTAGACGAGGTTCGGGGCCTCCGGGTGCTGCTCGACCAGCGCCCTCATCTCCTCCATGGGGATGCAGCACATCTCGACGTCCGTCTCGCATACGCACTGGCACACCGACGGCCTGGACGTCAAGAAGCCCAGCAGGCCGAGAGTGTCGGGCGCCACGAGATAGTCCTGGAAGGCGCCCTCGCAGAAGTAGAAGTGCGTCGAGTCCGAGTTGGCGAGCTGCACGGGGTTCGCCCAGGGCTCCTCGTTGCAGCCGCTCACCCGGACGATACCCGAGCAGATGATGAAGACGCAGTCGTGCATGTTGTTCTTTTCCACCAGCAGCTCGCCTTCCTTCAGGTACTGGTAGAAGGAATTGAGCAGCCGCGGGACGACGTCGCGCGAGAGCCACGGCACGCTGAGCATCGTGTTGAAGGCGGCGTTGCCCACGGTCACGTTGGCGGGCATGCCGTCGGCGCGCTGGATCATCCACGACAGGTTGGAGAAGAGCAGGTCTAACTGCTTGTCGTCCAGTAGGCCCCCTTCGTGCAGCTCCCTGAGGCCGTCGAACGCCTTGTTGAGGATCCTTCGAGCTGCCTGGCGCGTCTTGGTCGCCACTTCAATGTTGGGGTAGCGCTGCTGGATGTCCACGACGTTCTTGATTGTCTCCAGCTTGTTGTAGCCGCTGTTCTCGCGTATGGCGGCCGCCAGCTGTGGCGTGGTGACGAAACGGGAAACCTTGTTCATTGCCTCGTCCTCAGCCGTGATGTAGGCCCAGCTGAGGTCATACGCGTAGAACAGTTTGTGGTTCAGCAGCCCGTCCAGCATGTCCCAAATCCACAGGAAAAGCACGACGCGCTTCTGCAGTGTCTTCAAGATACGGCACGAGATTAGCATGATGAAGCTTATCTGCAGGAAGCTGGTGTAAGTGGCATCGGGCTTGCCGCCACCGCTCACGGAGGCCATGCTGATGAGCATGAACTCGGTCACGACCAATAAGTACATGATAACATCAAGCTGCTTCCATATATCCTTGCCCACAGCGCAGCATGCCAACGGTGTACACCAGAAGGCCCATCTCGATCGAATAGAGGCGCACGTAAGCGCCCTGCACTGACGTGATGACCGAGAGGAGTAGCTCGTACTGCGACGGGTCCGCGCGCTTTGTAATCATAAACAAAGCCAGGCCACTAAGCAGCAACACGAAGCCCAAAGCAATGAATCCGACCAAGTCGTGGTACCAGCCTTCCTTGAGCATGGCTGAGAAGAGGCTGACTTGCTCCATAACGTCTTCGTCATAATCTGTACGCGAGCGGGTGGAACGTATTGATCTGGATTGGCGCTTCTCGATGGCGTCGTTACCGGCGAATCGTTGCACCATGTCCTTAAGCCGGTAGATCCAATCGGGGACGGTCACGAAAGGCTTCATCATGTTGTAATCCAAGCAGATTTCCTTCTCCATAGGATACTGCAGGGCGGCCAGTGCCTTGCTCCTCGTTTTGCTGTGAATCATGCCATCCTCGTATTGCTTGTTGCAACAAACCTTCTGAAGTCTGAGGATGGAGCAGCTGGCCTTTCTTGCAGCGGCACTCCTGTAGACTCGTGCGGGCATGTATGCGTCCGTCTGCTCAGCGTGGTCGTCTTCCTCGACGCCTCCGTAAGGGTTGTCGATATACGTGTGCATCTGAACCCACTTCCAGTCGGCACCTGAGAACTTCTTGTCTCGTCGCTGAAATGTAGTTGACGAATTCGCGGTGTTGCGAAGCGCGATTATGACCATGTTCATGTTGGCCCTTTCCACGTCCGACAGTGCCAGGAGCCCGAGCATGGACATTAGTTTCGGCAGCGTTGTGGTGTTCAGAACTTGCACAAGAAATAGCGTGCCTAGGCGAACAAACTGTTCCTGAAGAGCGTGCTTGAGGTTGATGGTCGGGAATGCCCTGGTCAAGTCCATGGCGATCATTATGGCGCCCTTAAAGTTTGCCCAGGCCGCAATCAAGCATTGTTGCCAACTGAGGCTATAGCCCACAGATGACAGCAGCGGATAAATCACGATGATGGTGACGAACCGGACGCCGATCTTGGCAACGTACGCGTTGACCGGGCTGATTATCTCATGCCACGACAGAAACTCTCGCGAGTCTCGGCCTATCCGATAAGCAGACAGGAAGATGACGACGACGTTGTAGCCGTACCTGATGAGCATCCAGAACTTCCTGATCGCTATCGGGTTGTACACAGTATCCGCTGCGTGAGAGCTGGCGGCAAGACCCATCGAGAGGATGATGCTGATTCCAGCACTGTGCATAAACTGTTCGGCGAAGGCCCACGTCGCAATCACGCTAATAGCACTCACCACGAAAGAGACGGGAAGGTCCTGTGCCAGCGCTATCATGGCCATCGCGAGCGAGTGTCCGAGCGCCTTGCCCACCAGCGGCCCGAGGAACAGCGTAGACGTGACTGTCTTTAGGAAGGTATAAACAGTCAAATTCTCCGGCAGCGTGCTGAACCGGTAAGCCATCCAGAGAACGGTGGCTCCGATGAGCGGTTCGCCCATGATGATGGTCTCGAGTATGTGCGAGCGCGCCGACGACAGCGCGTTCATGTCGGACACGAACATGAGCTCGGGACAGCAGGTGAACAGGCTGATGAGCACCATCTAAGCCAAGTGCTGTTTGTCGGCGTCCCGGGTGCCCGACATGTACAGCATGAAGAGCATGGTGCTGAAGAGCAGACCACCAAAGCCAAGCAGCAAGCACTGCCAGAAGCACTGCCTGAACAGGTGGCTTCGCAGGTTGAACGAGCCAGTGAACGTGAGCACGGGCAAGTAGAGGAACAGCAGCTCACGGATGTGCTGCCCGGTAACCGGAAGAACTTTCTCCTTCGCGTCGTAGCCGCTGACGAGGCGGCCTGCGCCGAATCCCAGTGCTGCGACCACGGCCACGACGGGTATGTTGAGAAAGCGTCGCAGCGCGCGGCACACGCCGGCGACGACGGCCACCGGCAGGAGGATGATCACGCTCACCTGCCTGTCGTGGAGGTTGAACTCAACGTCGCCTTCCTGGCCGATCAGAGAATTCATCCCTGCGCTGCTTTGTTCGTCGACTGAATAATACGACTGAGGCCGATGGCTGCAGATCGCGAGGAAGACCTGCGCGTGACTCGTGCTCGCGTGACCCGTGCAACCGTAGGGGGCTCTTTTCTTCTTCGTTGTTTACCAGTCATGTACAGACGCGCCTTTTACGACAGTTTTGCCGGCCAAACTGTATACAAAACAAACTCCTTCAAGCGCCTTCACGAGCCACATTTGTTTTTGGGGGGGGGCTCGTAAAAGCCCAAATTTTCGTCTACAAAAATAATGATTGCGCTTCCGAGGCGGATAGATGACGCTTATTAGTATACAAAACTGAAAAAATATTTTTTTATCCATGAATTAAGGCAGCATCGCACTAATGGCGTCAAGCCTGAAGAAAGCGAGGAGCTAGGCGGCCTTCTTTGTTTCTCTTTGGGTTTCTCTTTCTTTCACCCTTTCTTTCTTTTTTCTGTTTCCGTTTATTGTGCCTTTTTGCTCTCTTTACTTCTATTTATTTCTCTCTCTGTCTATCTTATTCTTTCTCTTCCTTCCTCTTTCTGTTTTGCTTCCGATTCTCTCTCTCTCTTTCTATTTCTCGCTTGCTTCCTGTTTCTTTTTAACTTTTTTTTCTCTCTGTCTCTATCTCCTTCTTCCTCTTTCTTTGGTTTTGTCTCTTTCACTCTTTCTTTCTATTCCTACATTTGTTTCTCTCTATTTTTCTCTTTCTTATTCTGTCTATGCTATAAGGTAGCGAGGTGGGCGAGTTAGAAGCTATGCAGGTTTGTAAAAATCAGCGCGAACAGGACGGAGCACGAGACGAGAAGGACACAGTACGAGCGCTCTCCAACAACTGAACTCTACTGAAACAAAAAAAAAAAACGAACGCAATGAAAACCAACGCCATGCGAGCGCACAAATTTTAGATGACGTCAAGGAAATGGTTAAGCGTGCGTACCTCGCAATCTAGCAAAGAATCAGACGGTTCAGATATGAAATCATCACCCTTCATTTTGATGAAGAACGCTTCCCTAGAGTTGACGAGCCCTTTTGCCTTTGTGCTTCAGCATAACGACTGGGGTATTGAAAAAAGGTTTACACCCGCATTATCGGCAATGGCCTGAACGATGTGACGTCTATGCTCTGCTTCACTAACTCCTGTCGTTCTCCTCCACTTCGCCCTCACATTTCTCCTCCTCCCCAGATTTTCCCTTTCTCACTCTCTTCTTTGTATGCCACCATCACTTTCTGTTTCCATCTTTCTTTCTCTTTCTTCCTTTTCTTTCTCTCTCTCTCGCTTTTGCTTCCTCTTTATTCCTATCTTTTTCTCTTCATTTCTTTGTCTTCGCAGACTTTGTCTGCGAAGACAAAGTCTGCGACAAGACAAAACAAAAGCTTTCAATGCTAATTTCAAACCAACACCAAAGCGACGCAGTGGTTCGGCAGGGGCGGGGTGGACAAAGCATTAGCGCGATCGCTACCGGAAACTGCATTAACGCATGTACCCTCTTAAATACAAGGATAAAGGAAGCTGATGAGGTGGCCATTGCCATGGCCCTCACCTCCACTAAGCACAGCTTCATTCTGAGAGATTCACAAGTCGCGATCAGGAATTGTGCGCAAGGACGTATTTCGCAACATGACCTGAGAATTCTAACCCAGAGCCAGGAATTGACGTGTTCGAAGGAACCTAGATATCTAATTTGGTTTTGCGGCACACACAAACACAGCCACCTGCAACCCGAACGAAATGGTCCACGCGCTGTCGCGAGGACGAACCCGCCGCGCAGCCCAAGGGGTACCCTCGTCGGGAAATGCTGTTGCCGAAAACGAACTACTAAGGAAAGACAGAATAACCAGCTATGCGAATGCACAAAGCACTGTCGAGACTTGAGGCGGATTTTCCCTCCACCTCACCCAAAATTAGATAGAAAACAGGCGACAGAGTGGCGCACATTGCAAAGCAATTCTTATCCCAACCCTGTTCAGTTACACATGTAGGATGTTCCCAGAGATCTACCCAGACTCAATACGTAAAGCATGTAGAACAGAAGAGGCCCCCCTAAGCCACATGCTATGGGGGTGTCCCAATCAGCAAACAGACTCCCCAGAACCTCTCCGGGAGCGATGGCGGAAAACGCTGCTCAGCTCCGATCTACAGGACCAAACCTGGGCTATCCAGCCGGCCAGGGAGGCTAGTGGAAGACAAGGTCTTCCGACCTCCATCTGAGCGGTCTGGCCCGGACCAGCAATTAGCCGGATCTCGCAAAAAAGTTGTTTCATTCATTTATCGCTATTTCTTTCCGTATTCTTTCCTGAAGACTGGTTACGTCGCAGCGAACCTATATGAGAGCGCAGGTTTCTTATGCGTGCTGCAGTTTCGTCACGTGGTGTTTCAAGGGCTTTCTTTTTCAGCCACAAACACACAAAGGATTACCACGCAGCAAGTAAATTGGTGAAAATAGCTGGGCTACATGCCCCTTAGAGACACCTATAGACTAGTCACTCTATATAGATGTGTAGTTCTCAAGTCACAAAATTTAATATAAATGCATAAAATTTCAGCCATAAAATTATTTACTGCTACTCCTATGTATTTGGAACAATACGTACTAGGTTTGCTTCGTGTAACGCCGTTCTCTTATTTTGGAAATCTTGCTACTCGACCTCTCGGGCTCCCTGCATGTCTCGAAGCAGTCGCACTGCAAGCACCGAGTTCTCGGTAATTTTTTTTTATTGCGATAGCAATTATATGGACAGTCTCGACGGGTTTTCGCCGTCGCCTTTGCCGTCATGTCCTTCCGGTATGAAGTCCAAATTGGTAAGATTCCCCCCCCCCCCCCCCGCGAATTGTACGTTCTACCGCGGGTAAAAGTGCGCGAGCGGGGGCGACGAACGCGGCCGAAGCAGAGTTCAACCAGCCGGCCCATTGCCGTCGTTTGGAGGGTGCGTGCGATAACATCACCTCGCTTGGGAGGCCTGCCGTCGAAGCAGACAGGAAACGCCCCGCCCGTTTTTAACCAGCCTTAAAGGATGCGAAGACGCAAGGGGTGGGGGGTGGGGAGTCGCTCGAGCAGCAACTTTGAACTTTGAATCTAAGGGCGCGGTCGCGATCGCTGGCGCACGCGCTGTCTCGATAGCCATCACAGCGGGGCGGGCGGCTCGTATACCATTCTACGTGCTGCGCTATCAACGTGAAGTGACTATGTGGAGAGCATCGCTCCCCGGAGCGGCCGTATTTTCTTACACCATCGTTCTGTAGTTACGCGAGATCAGATACCAAACAGTTAGCTGCCAGCCTCACTTCGTGTAACACTATAATTTCTTGCTATCGCATTCATTGCTTCACCTTTGCGATGAAAATGTGACTTTTTTCTCATGAGGAATACAATTGCTTCTCAATATAAGGGACCCTCTCCCGCTTTCTTGTTTTCTTATCTTCCTTTCTCCTTGAGGTTGCAATCTACGACATTCCTCCCATAGGGCACGTACCTCGCGCAACGTCAATCGGAATCTTTCAACAAGTGTGATGCCTTTTGGTTGCGCGTTGCCTTACGAGAATAGGAAGCTGTGAACTGCTTTTCACTGTTATGTGTGTATGTAATAATAATAATAATAATAATAATAATAATAATAATAATAATAATAATAATAATAATAATAATAATAATAATAATAATACCTGGGGTTTAACTTACCCAATCCACGATATGATTATGAGAGACGCCATAGTGGAGGGCTCCGGAAATTTCGACTAGAGCTGTGCACGGGCCGTATTTCCGAGCCCGAGCCCGGCCCGGGCCCGCTGACTTTATCGAAGGCCCGCCCGAGCCCGACGGCAAAGGGCTGAGAGCCCGCTCGGCCCGGCCCGACGTACAAAAACACAATCCCGGGCCCGGCTTTTTGAAGGTTCGGTGCGAAAACAAAACATCCTTTTCCGGCAATTTGGCATTTTATTGAGCACATCAAATATGATCAAACTACACACGACGAACAGTCTCTAATAGAGAGTGTTCGCGGCACTTTTGCTATACAAGTAGACGGCCTCATGCCAGCAACAATGGAGTTCGCTCGCCAAAGCCGTCACGTGTATGGGGTATGCCCATGCAAGCGTCAGCTTGCACAAAGGCGATCTACGTCGGGTCGCTCGTCGCTGTCGCGTGCATTTTCACTCATATGGGATTTGGCCTTAAATCTAACGCGGAACAGCCGCGTGGCGCCGTCACTAGCTCACGTGGTGTTACTTCTCTGTTTGTCGGAGTGCAACAGAGGCAGTGCTTTAGCTGCTCCCCTTTTGTTTAAAGCAGCGAATGGAAAGGAAAAGCGGTAAAGGGCGGCCGCGCAAAAGGCGCTGTATGCGTGCTGGAAAGCAATTCCCGCTCATTCTCTATATTTCGGGCTTAAGTCGGGCTTTGCGCCGGGCCCGAGCCCGGCCCGATAAAACTCCAAGTAGCCCCAGCCCGGCCCGGGCCCGAGGTGAAAATAAGTCGGCCGCCCGAGCCCGGCCCGCGGGCCGGGTCGGGCTTTCGGGCTACCCGGAGCCCGTGCACACCTCTAATTTCGACCACCTGGGGTTTATTACCGTGCACGTAAACCTAAGTACACGGGCGTCAAACATTTTCGCTGCCATCGAAAATGCAGCCGCCGCGGCCGGGATTCGATCCCGCGACCTTCGGGTCAGCAGTCGAGCGCCATAACTACTAGACCACCGTGGTGGGGCGTGTGTGTGTGTGTGTGTGTGTGTGTGTGTGTGTGTGTGTGTGTGTGTGTGTGTGTGTGTGTGTGTGTGTGTGTGTGTGTGTGTGTGTGTGTGTGTGTGTGTGTGTGTGCGTGTATAACGAGCACACAATCAGAAACAAACAGTGCGCCTGTTTTCGTTGGCAGTGTGTATATTTCCCGCGAAGCTCCGTTCGAGGCACAACGGAAACGGCAGCGCGTTCGTTTGTGTCGGTAGCGTGGCCGAGAGGTCTAAGGCGCTGGTTTTAGGCACCAGTCTCTTCGGGGGCGTGGGTTCGAATCCCACCGCTGCCACAGTAACTTTTTCTTATCTGCAAACCTGCGTTTTATTACTCATTGTAGTCCTATACAAGCCACATCAGGCAGCAGTGAGTCCATAAAAGAGAACAATTCATTGCGAAGTGTCATGGAAAGGAGGATTTATTTTTTACAAAAAAATGACGCCGGATTAGCTTACAAGTAAATGGTTATGGAACACTTGAGGCTCACTATATTTCACAATTATAAAGTTAACTGGTTACGTTACCCACAGTTTCTCGCTGCCAGAATAGCTGTCCAATAGCGTGAATGGGTAGTCGCGATGTAACTTTGTTTCTCCTCTCATTTTTTTTCTTGAACTTGTCAGTCATCGCAATTATTGTGTCGAGGCTTCTCCAAAAGTGACTACTGGCTCAAGAATTAACTGCACATGGTTTCAGGGGCTACACGAACACTCACAAGCATGCAGCTGTTGCCTGGATTGCGAAGAACACTCCACGGATAAGAATATTCTCGCGCGCGCATGACATTCGTTGCGCGCACAAGCCGCCTTGCAGGTACGTTAGCATGTGGCGTGACGCGAGTAGCTGTGCAGCTGCAGCTGCAGCTGCGAGTGGGAAGTAGTCATAGTGTGACGACGCGAAGAGTGCGAATGCACACCGCATGAGTGTAGACTCAGCGTTTCGGCAAAAACCAACGTAGGAATTAGAGCTGTGCGCGGGCCGTATTTCCGAGCCCGAGCCCGGCTCGGGCCCGCTGACTTTGTCGAAGGCCCGCCCGAGCCCGATGGCAAAGGGCTGCGAGCACGCCCGGCCCGGTCCGACGTACGAAAACACAATCCCGGGCACGGCCCGGCCCGGCTTTTTGAAGGTTCGCTGCGAAAACAAAGCATCGTTTTCCGGTAATTTGGCACTTTGTTGAGCATATCAAATATGATCAAACGACACACGAAGAACAGTCTATAATACACACATTACAAATTGTCGAGCAAAAACAGCAAGCAGTCCAACGATTCCGGCTTCAACGAAGCGCGGCGCTCTTGCTATACAAGTATACGGCCTCATGCCAGCAACAATGGAGTTCGCTCGCCAAAGCCGTCACGTGTATGGGGTATGCCCATGCAAGCGTCAGCTTGCACGAAGCAGATCTACGTCGGGTCGCTCGTCGCTGTCGCGTGCATTTTCACTCATATGGGATTTGGCCTTAAATCTAACGCGAACAGTCGCATGGCGCCGTCACTAGCTCAGGTGTTGTTACTTCGCTGTTTGTCGGAGTGCAACAGAGGCAGTGGTTTACCTGCTCCCCTGTTGTTTAAAGTAGCGAATGGAAAGGAAAATCGGTGAAGGGTGGTCGCGGAAAAGGCGCTCTATGCGTGCTGGAAAACAGTTCCCGCTCATTCTCTATATTTCGGGCTTGAGTCGGGCTTTGCGCCGGGCCCGAGCCCGGCCCGATAAAACTCCAAGTATCCCGAGCCCGGCCCGGGCCCGAGGTGAAAATACTCGGCCCGCCCGAGCCCGGCCCGCGGGCCGTGTCGGGCTCGGGCTTTCGGGCTACCCGGAGCCCGTGCACACCTCTAGTAGCAATAAGTAGTGTTTATAATCTCGCCACTCTGCCTTGTCAGCTTTATCAATGATACGCAGTTGGCGCTGCTTCGCAGCTGTCCCAATTTTCCGCAATGAAAATCTTATCGCGCACAGGGTCAGTAGCGCAGCTAGAAATATTTTAGAGAAATAGACGAACAGGGAAATGAGGGTAGGTGTTGGGGAGCGGGGGAGGGGCTAGGTGCCTAGTTCTCGCAGCGCCGTTTATGAGGAGCTGCGAACAAAGACCTTCACCATCTTCCCCGCTCTAATCATTGCTACTCGGCTGCTCCCCGCCACATTACACCTCAATATAACACCGAAAAATATGCAGGGTGGTCAAAAGTTCTCAGGCCGCACTGCCGTAGGATTATATGCGATATTGGCCTGGGAACCTTTGACCACCCCAATGGCGTAGGCAGAATTTTTTTCGAGGGCGGTGGGGAGGTAGGGGGTCACCACTTTGATCGGAAGAGGGGGCGGGGCTGGCAGGTGTGCTCATGTTCCTCTGTATGCCATGGCAAAAAATAATTCCGGGAGGGGGGGCACTGGCCTGGTGCGCCGCACCCTGGCTACGCCACTGGACCACCCCTGTACTTTTATATGCAACCTGCAACCAAAGCTTACGGGAGAAGGGCTCCACAGCACATGTGAATGTGCACTTCGTAAATGCATGACACACACACACACACACACACACACACACGCACACACACACACAAATAAAACGCAATTACTCCGTTCCGGAATATACTTCACTTACATGTATTTTAAAGGGAAGCTGAAGCACCTTTTGAAAAAATTGACTTTGGAGCGTGTTAAATCTCTGCTAAATTCGAAAATCGAGGTGAGAGTACTCAAAAGTGAACGCAAATAGCACTTTTTGGCAAAAAACACGGGCTGTGGCTGCAGGGCTTCTTGAGATGCTGAGCGAAAGCGGTGACGACATCCTCAGGACGCCGCGTTATCTGCAACAGCAGCACTGCTGAAGCGTGGCCTCGTCGATTAGCTCCGGCAACGGCACGTCAAGAGTTAGTCACGGAGGCCACGTTTGAAGATACGAGAGACCCTTGTTCACGTTGCGCTCGGCTGTTTGTCGCTTCTCCAGATATCGTAATCCAGCTGCAGAACGAAGATATCGAGTCCAGCTGTGCCAAAGGAACGGAAGATGGCGCAGGTTTCCACGCCCACACTTGCGGCACGCTCGCGTGGGCGGAGCAATGCAAACTTTTACTTCCTGTATTCTAAAGCTCCTGCTGCAACAATCGCGGAAAAAATTACGACGTCGTCGACAATAATGTCGGTCCTTCCTAACCACAAAGTTTTAAGGAATTCTAAAACCTCTTCAGCTTCCCTTAAAAGACCTTATATGACTTGGTGTCCACTTCTCGACTTACACAATATATTATAAATTAGTAGTAAAATGTCACTAACGAAAATATTACTGGCGCCTACTCCAATGTACTGGGAACAACATTACCCTGGACGAGGGATCCACCCACATTAACCTAGAAGCCTTATTTTATTAAAGTTGCTTCTCGCTCTCTCTCTCTCTCAATGAAACTGTTTTTGAGAAAGACAGCTTATTCTCATCATAAAGGCCCCATCCCTCCCCCATTTTCTTTCCTTCCTTTTCTTTCTCCTTCTTACCGTTTCATGCCACGAGATATGACGTAACGTCAACGGCAACCTTCCCAGCGCCGGGCCTCCCGAGAATAGGAAGCTGTGAACTGCTTTTCGGTTGAACGTATATGTATGTGACATTGTAATGCAAAGTTTGCAACGAGCGTCGATTCAGAAAACAAACACTGCGCCGGTTTTTGTTGGCAGTGTAAGTTTTTCCCGCGTATATAGCGCCGTAGAGCCACAACGGAAACGGCAGTGCGTTTCTTTGTGTCGGTAGCGTGGCCGAGCGGTCTAAGGCGCTGGTTTTAGGCACCAGTCTCTTCGGGGGCGTGGGTTCGAATCCCACCGCTGCCACAGCAATTTTTTTGTTAGTTGTAAGCATACGTTTTATCATTCATTGTAGCGCTATGCAAGCCACAACTGACACGGGTCAGTATACATATAAAAAAGAGCAATTCAGCACGAAGCTCGATGAAAAAGAGCATTCATTGGTCACAAAAAAAGAATGACGCTCGTTAAGCTTACCAGTAAGCGGTTATGAAGTACAAGAGGCTAACTATATTTCGTGATTTTGGAGTTCTTTTATTACGATATTGTTATTCGCAGCTTCCCGTTGCCACACTGAACGCGCTTGTTTGCCGCGCCCTTAGCTGGAGTGGGTAATCGCTATGTAACAGTTTTCTCCCACTGTTCTTTTTGCTTGAAGTTATCAATCGTGACAATTAGTGCGTCACTGCTTCTTCAGGAATTACTACTGGCTGAAGTATATGACTTCGGGGACTACAGGAACATTCACACGCATCTAGCCGTTGCCTGGTTTGCCAGAAACATTCCGCAGACGAGAAAACAGTCGCCCGCGCATGACATTCGTTGCGTACACAGGCGTGTGTGCTTGACGCGTTTAGCTCTGCTGCAGCTGCGAGTGGTAAACAGTTATAGTGTCACGACGTGCAGAGTGAAGGCAGACCGTGGAAGTGCGTTTTCATCGTTTTGGCTAAGAACCAACTTAGGTATCTGTAGAGTGTCGATAACCTGGCCACTCTGGCTTATAAAAAACAAAACAAACATTTGGGCTAGCTGGTATGCAGTCGTCTGCACTCAAACATTCAGGCACTCAAACAAATACGGACGAAGGAGAGAAAGGAGAATTCAGATGCTAGCTTGCAACGTAAGTTCTACTGAAAAAAAAAATACATGCAAATATAAATTTTCTTTCATAAAGCACGTGGAATGGTTCTTCTCTCCGACGATAAAAACACGAACGACTTTTCACAGCGCAAAAAATTGACAAGTACACAAGCGTGTAACATTCTTATCGACAGTGGTATCAACAATATAAATGACATGGAGGAGCCGCTGAGTTGCATCACAGCTGTCCTTTATTGCTGGAGTGATAAATATAATCACACATGGCACAGCCAGATTTTTTTTTTCAAATTCTGGCCCAGCCAGAATTTGAAAAAATTCTGGCTGCGCTGTGAAAATTCTGGCTGGCTGTGAAAATTCTGGCTGTGCCAGAAAAAATTCTGTCACAGCCAGAATTTTTTTTCAAGAATGAAGAGGGTGCGGTTGTGGTGGGGGGGGGGGGGGGGGAGGAGTCAGACGCGAGTTGCATGTCATTTTAACACAAAGTATTCCTGATATAAAATATTCTGGAGAGGAAGGCGGGGAGGCAAATCAAAGTGAGATAGCCTGCATGTATTGCAACGTGTTAAATATCGTTACAACTTGTCGCAGCTTCGTTGCAAAAGATATGCCAATACAGAGCTATATATTCATCCTTATTATCCCTCCATTCCTCGCTATTCGGCTGCGCTCAGGCCGGTCGCGGGCTGAAAGGGGGAATTCAGCTAGTTACAAGAAAATTCAGCAATTTTGTTTCTGGTGTACCATGGGAAAGAACTTGATGTGTTGCACGCACACATGCACACACACACACACACAAAGGGTTGCTGCTAAGTATGTCGGGCCCATGTAGCAATCAAGTTTGTACTTTAGGTATTAGTATGAGAGCTGAAAGTACTATATTGCAATTAAAAGTACATATGCTCACGTTGCATCAACATCTAAAATGCGAAACTTCTTTACGAATACATATTTGTATGATATGGCTTTTTCGCAGGGAATTCAACGTCGTATAAATCGAATTTCGTGCGCCTGTACAACTTGCGCACGCATATAAACGTGCTCGCAGTGGACTAATTCTTTTCGGGCATGCTTTGCGTTGTTCGGTTGGCTTTACGGCACTGACACCAGCACTTGCATTGGCCAGAAGTGTAGCGCTCAGGCTGTTTATTTATTTATTTATTTATGTATTTATTTATTTATTTATTTATTTATTTATTTATTTATTTTAGTGCACCAGTGGTGAGTAGTGCGGCTTTCCCAATTTCTATGGCACATATCTGATAGCAGTTATATGCCGCTTTTCTGTAAAACCTCGCCATTGTTCGCACAGACAATGCCGTTGTTCCTCGCGAGTTGGCTGCCACTTCACACTTCAGCGTGCAACGTGTGAATTTTCCTTAGCAAGGTAATACGTGCTGTGCATTGTTTAACGCCCCTCTGAGTTGAAGCGGTTTTTTTTTTTTTTTGTCTTCCTGGGGTCTAGACGGCCGCCAATGAGGCCGGCATGACACGCAGCTGGAAATAAAGTAGGCCACGTATATAGGACACACATGAACAGAGGCAGCTTATCTAACTCGCAATGGAAAAAATGTCGGTAGCGTGGCCGAGCGGTCTAAGGCGCTGGTTTAAGGCACCAGTCTCTTCGGGGGCGTGGGTTCGAATCCCACCGCTGCCACACTTTTTTTATTTCATATTTCATCCGTTTTCAACGCTCAGATAATGTATAAAATTTTTGCTTTCACCTGCCTTTTGCCGAATGCAGTTGCTCTTACGAAAATTCACGTATTGTTAATACCGCTGCTGCAATTACCCCGCTGCAACTTCTTTTGTCAGCCATCTGCTCTTCTCAACACACGGCGTCAACAAACAAAAGTATCCACGAGAAACGAGCCACCGGGGAATAAATAATAATAATAATAATAATTATTATTATTATTCCCCAATATACACCTAAACAACGTAAATATCCCCACTGGTTCTCATCTGAACTTATCAGTGCACTGAAGCATAAAGATCACGCACACAGGAAATCTAAATGTTCTCCATCCAGCGAGTGGAAGGAAGAGTTCAGCTTCCTTCGAACTCTCTCTAAACGCCTATATAAACGGGATCATAGTTCGTATATTGAATTCTTAGAAAAAAGCGCCTCTGACAGGCCGGCTGAGTTTTGGAAGTATGTACGTAAACGGTCCAGCAAAAGCGGACAGTCCTTCAGACTACTGGACTCAAATGGGGTAGAAGTGCATGCCGTCGCTGACTGTTTTGCCACGCATTTCTCATCCGTTTAGAAGGCCTCAGACTCTAGCACTGATATCAGACAACAGCCCAAGGCGGTTAGCTCATCCAGTGCTTTGTCGCTGGATGAAAATCTTATCTGCGAATGCATTAAGCGCTTAAAACCATCCTTATCATGTGGGCCAGATGGCATCCCCTCCGCCATACTAAAAGCTTATGGTAGTATATTTGTCCCAGTACTAACTACGATATTTAATAACTGCCTGGACACTTCCACATTTCCAAGCATGTGGAAAACTGCTCGTGTTTTTCCAGTATTTAAGTCGGGCTCTAAAACAGATGCTTCTAATTATCGCCCGATTTCTCTACTATGTGCCACATCAAAGATCTTCGAGCTGGCTCTTCACGACATATTGTATTTTAGTGTGAAAAACTCATTGATTCCTAATCAACATGGTTTTCTCGCTGGCCGCTCAACTACCACAAATCTTGCTATGAAGGAAAGAAGTGTTAATTTCTAAGGGCTCGTTTTCTTTGTTATACACAATGTTAATGAGCACTAACAGACAATAATGCCAAGGAAAGTATAGGGGATGTTTTTAGTAGTAAATGTAAGGTAAATGTGAAGAAAGAAAAGTGGACGAAAAGATGGCTTGCCGCGGGCAGGGACCGAACCTGCGACCTTCGAATAACGCGTCCGATGCTCTACCAACTGAGCTACCGCGGCGGCCATCCCCCCGTCCACTTTATAGGGTATATATGTACATTTAAACGTGTGAGCGTCAGTCAGCGCCGCCAGTAGCCATGACGTCGAGTGTGGAACACTCTTTTTTGTCTGTTGGCGTCACGTAGCACGTGAACTTATTACGAGCTGGCAGCTGACCAATAATCCCTCGCATACCACCTGAAAGCATCAAGTCTGCCAGAACGAGACCCTTGCTATGAATGAAGGAAAGAAGTGTTAATTTCTAAGGGCTCGTTTTCTTTGTTATACACAATGTTAATGAGCACTAACAGACAATAATGCCAAGGAAAGTATAGGGGATGTTTTTAGTAGTAAATGTAAGGTAAATGTGAAGAAAGAAAAGTGGACGAAAAGATGGCTTGCCGCGGGCAGGGACCGAACCTGCGACCTTCGAATAACGCGTCCGATGCTCTACCAACTGAGCTACCGCGGCGGCCATCCCCCCGTCCACTTTATAGGGTATATATGTACATTTAAACGTGTGAGCGTCAGTCAGCGCCGCCAGTAGCCATGACGGCGAGTGTGGAACACTCTTTTTTGTCTGTTGGCGTCACGTAGCACGTGAACTTATTACGAGCTGGCAGCTGACCAATAATCCCTCGCATACCACCTGAAAGCATCAAGTCTGCCAGAACGAGACCCTTGCTATGAATGAAGGAAAGAAGTGTTAATTTCTAAGGGCTCGTTTTCTTTGTTATACACAATGTTAATGAGCACTAACAGACAATAATGCCAAGGAAAGTATAGGGGATGTTTTTAGTAGTAAATGTAAGGTAAATGTGAAGAAAGAAAAGTGGACGAAAAGATGGCTTGCCGCGGGCAGGGACCGAACCTGCGACCTTCGAATAACGCGTCCGATGCTCTACCAACTGAGCTACCGCGGCGGCCATCCCCCCGTCCACTTTATAGGGTATATATGTACATTTAAACGTGTGAGCGTCAGTCAGCGCCGCCAGTAGCCATGACGGCGAGTGTGGAACACTCTTTTTTGTCTGTTGGCGTCACGTAGCACGTGAACTTAGTACGAGCTGGCAGCTGACCAATAATCCCTCGCATACCACCTGAAAGCATCAAGTCTGCCAGAACGAGACCCTTGCTATGAATGAAGGAAAGAAGTGTTAATTTCTAAGGGCTCGTTTTCTTTGTTATACACAATGTTAATGAGCACTAACAGACAATAATGCCAAGGAAAGTATAGGGGATGTTTTTAGTAGTAAATGTAAGGTAAATGTGAAGAAAGAAAAGTGGACGAAAAGATGGCTTGCCGCGGGCAGGGACCGAACCTGCGACCTTCGAATAACGCGTCCGATGCTCTACCAACTGAGCTACCGCGGCGGCCATCCCCCCGTCCACTTTATAGGGTATATATGTACATTTAAACGTGTGAGCGTCAGTCAGCGCCGCCAGTAGCCATGACGGCGAGTGTGGAACACTCTTTTTTGTCTGTTGGCGTCACGTAGCACGTGAACTTATTACGAGCTGGCAGCTGACCAATAATCCCTCGCATACCACCTGAAAGCATCAAGTCTGCCAGAACGAGACCCTTGCTATGAATGAAGGAAAGAAGTGTTAATTTCTAAGGGCTCGTTTTCTTTGTTATACACAATGTTAATGAGCACTAACAGACAATAATGCCAAGGAAAGTATAGGGGATGTTTTTAGTAGTAAATGTAAGGTAAATGTGAAGAAAGAAAAGTGGACGAAAAGATGGCTTGCCGCGGGCAGGGACCGAACCTGCGACCTTCGAATAACGCGTCCGATGCTCTACCAACTGAGCTACCGCGGCGGCCATCCCCCCGTCCACTTTATAGGGTATATATGTACATTTAAACGTGTGAGCGTCAGTCAGCGCCGCCAGTAGCCATGACGGCGAGTGTGGAACACTCTTTTTTGTCTGTTGGCGTCACGTAGCACGTGAACTTATTACGAGCTGGCAGCTGACCAATAATCCCTCGCATACCACCTGAAAGCATCAAGTCTGCCAGAACGAGACCCTTGCTATGAATGAAGGAAAGAAGTGTTAATTTCTAAGGGCTCGTTTTCTTTGTTATACACAATGTTAATGAGCACTAACAGACAATAATGCCAAGGAAGTATAGGGGATGTTTTTAGTAGTAAATGTAAGGTAAATGTGAGAAAGAAAAGTGGACGAAAAGATGGCTTGCCGCGGGCAGGGACCGAACCTGCGACCTTCGAATAACGCGTCCGATGCTCTACCAACTGAGCTACCGCGGCGGCCATCCCCCCGTCCACTTTATAGGGTATATATGTACATTTAAACGTGTGAGCGTCAGTCAGCGCCGCCAGTAGCCATGACGGCGAGTGTGGAACACTCTTTTTTGTCTGTTGGCGTCACGTAGGCACGTGAACTTATTACGAGCTGGCAGCTGACCAATAATCCCTCGCATACCACCTGAAAGCATCAAGTCTGCCAGAACGAGACCCTTGCTATGAATGAAGGAAAGAAGTGTTAATTTCTAAGGGCTCGTTTCTTTGTTATACACAATGTTAATGAGCACTAACAGACAATAATGCCAAGGAAAGTATAGGGGATGTTTTTAGTAGTAAATGTAAGGTAAATGTGAAGAAAGAAAAGTGGACGAAAAGATGGCTTGCCGCGGGCAGGGACCGAACCTGCGACCTTCGAATAACGCGTCCGATGCTCTACCAACTGAGCTACCGCGGCGGCCATCCCCCCGTCCACTTTATTATTGTCTGTTAGTGCTCATTAACATTGTGTATAACAAAGAAAACGAGCCCTTAGAAATTAACACTTCTTTCCTTCATTCATAGCAGGGTCTCTTCTGGCAGACTTGATGCTTTCAGGTGGTATGCGAGGGATTATTGGTCAGCTGCCAGCTCGTAATAAGTTCACGTGCTACGTGACGCCAACAGACAAAAAAGAGTGTTCCACACTCGCCGTCATGGCTACTGGCGGCGCTGACTGACGCTCACACGTTTAAATGTACATATATACCCTATAAAGTGGACGGGGGGATGGCCGCCGCGGTAGCTCAGTTGGTAGAGCATCGGACGCGTTATTCGAAGGTCGCAGGTTCGGTCCCTGCCCGCGGCAAGCCATCTTTTCGTCCACTTTTCTTTCTTCACATTTACCTTACATTTACTACTAAAACATCCCCTATACTTTCCTTGGCATTATTGTCTGTTAGTGCTCATTAACATTGTGTATACAAAGAAACGAGCCCTTAGAAATTAACACTTCTTTCCTTCATTCATAGCAAGGGTCTCGTTCTGGCAGACTTGATGCTTTCAGGTGGTATGCGAGGGATTATTGGTCAGCTGCCAGCTCGTAATAAGTTCACGTGCTACGTGACGCCAACAGACAAAAAAGAGTGTTCCACACTCGCCGTCATGGCTACTGGCGGCGCTGACTGACGCTCACACGTTTAAATGTACATATATACCCTATAAAGTGGACGGGGGGATGGCCGCCGCGGTAGCTCAGTTGGTAGAGCATCGGACGCGTTATTCGAAGGTCGCAGGTTCGGTCCCTGCCCGCGGCAAGCCATCTTTTCGTCCACTTTTCTTTCTTCACATTTACCTTACATTTACTACTAAAAACATCCCCTATACTTTCCTTGGCATTATTGTCTGTTAGTGCTCATTAACATTGTGTATAACAAAGAAAACGAGCCCTTAGAAATTAACACTTCTTTCCTTCATTCATAGCAAGGGTCTCGTTCTGGCAGACTTGATGCTTTCAGGTGGTATGCGAGGGATTATTGGTCAGCTGCCAGCTCGTAATAAGTTCACGTGCTACGTGACGCCAACAGACAAAAAGAGTGTTCCACACTCGCCGTCATGGCTACTGGCGGCGCTGACTGACGCTCACACGTTTAAATGTACATATATACCCTATAAAGTGGACGGGGGGATGGCCGCCGCGGTAGCTCAGTTGGTAGAGCATCGGACGCGTTATTCGAAGGTCGCAGGTTCGGTCCCTGCCCGCGGCAAGCCATCTTTTCGTTCCACTTTTCTTTCTTCACATTACCTTACATTTACTACTAAAACATCCCCTATACTTTCCTTGGCATTATTGTCTGTTAGTGCTCATTAACATTGTGTATAACAAAGAAAACGAGCCCTTAGAAATTAACACTTCTTTCCTTCATTCATAGCAAGGGTCTCGTTCTGGCAGACTTGATGCTTTCAGGTGGTAGCGAGGGATTATTGGTCCGCTGCCAGCTCGTAATAAGTTCACGTGCTACGTGACGCCAACAGACAAAAAGAGTGTTCCACACTCGCCGTCATGGCTACTGGCGGCGCTGACTGACGCTCACACGTTTAAATGTACATATATACCCTATAAAGTGGACGGGGGGATGGCCGCCGCGGTAGCTCAGTTGGTAGTAGAGCATCGGACGCGTTATTCGAAGGTCGCAGTTCGGTCCCTGCCCGCGGCAAGCCATCTTTTCGTCCACTTTTCTTTCTTCACATTTACTACATTTACTACTAAAAACATCCCCCTTATACTTTCCTTGGCATTATTGTCTGTTAGTGCTCATTAACATTGTGTATAACAAAGAAAACGAGCCCTAGAAATTAACACTTCTTTCCTTCATTCATAGCAAGGTCTCGTTCTGGCAGACTTGATGCTTTCAGGTGGTATGCGAGGGATTATTGGTCAGCTGCCAGCTCGTAATAAGTTCACGTGCTACGTGACGCCAACAGACAAAAAAGAGTGTTCCACACTCGCCGTCATGGCTACTGGCGGCGCTGACTGACGCTCACACGTTTAAATGTACATATATACCCTATAAAGTGGACGGGGGGATGGCCGCCGCGGTAGCTCAGTTGGTAGAGCATCGGGACGCGTTATTCGAAGGTCGCAGGTTCGGTCCCTGCCCGCGGCAAGCCATCTTTTCGTCCACTTTTCTTTCTTCACATTTACCTTACATTTACTACTAAAAAACATCCCCTATACTTTCCTTGGCATTATTGTCTGTTAGTGCTCATTAACATTGTGTATAACAAAGAAAACGAGCCCTTAGAAATTAACACTTCTTTCCTTCATTCATAGCAAGGGTCTCGTTCTGGCAGACTTGATGCTTTCAGGTGGTATGCGAGGGATTATTGGTCAGCTGCCAGCTCGTAATAGTTCACGTGCTACGTGACGCCAACAGACAAAAAAGAGTGTTCCACACTCGGCCGTCATGGCTACTGGCGGCGCTGACTGACGCTCACACGTTTAAATGTACATATATACCCTATAAAGTGGACGGGGGGATGGCCGCCGCGGTAGCTCAGTTGGTAGAGCATCGACGCGTTATTCGAAGGTCGCAGGTTCGGTCCCTGCCCGCGGCAAGCCATCTTTTCGTCCACTTTTCTTTCTTCACATTTACCTTACATTTACTACTAAAACATCCCCTATACTTTCCTTGGCATTATTGTCTGTTAGTGCTCATTAACATTGTGTATAACAAAGAAAACGAGCCCTTAGAAATTAACACTTCTTTCCTTCATTCATAGCAAGGGCTCGTTCTGGCAGACTTGATGCTTTCAGGTGGTATGCGAGGGATTATTGGTCAGCTGCCAGCTCGTAATAGTTCACGTGCTACGTGACGCCAACAGACAAAAAAGAGTGTTCCACACTCGCCGTCATGGCTACTGGCGGCGCTGACTGACGCTCACACGTTTAAATGTACATATATACCCTATAAAGTGGACGGGGGGATGGCCGCCGCGGTAGCTCAGTTGGTAGAGCATCGGACGCGTTATTCGAAGGTCGCAGGTTCGGTCCCTGCCCGCGGCAAGCCATCTTTTCGTCCACTTTTCTTTCTTCACATTTACCTTACATTTACTACTAAAAACATCCCCTATACTTTCCTTGGCATTATTGTCTGTTAGTGCTCATTAACATTGTGTATAACAAAGAAAACGAGCCCTTAGAAATTAACACTTCTTTCCTTCATTCATAGCAAGGGTCTCGTTCTGGCAGACTTGATGCTTTCAGGTGGTATGCGAGGGATTATTGGTCAGCTGCCAGCTCGTAATAAGTTCACGTGCTACGTGACGCCAACAGACAAAAAGAGTGTTCCACACTCGCCGTCATGGCTACTGGCGGCGCTGACTGACGCTCACACGTTTAAATGTACATATATACCCTATAAAGTGGACGGGGGGATGGCCGCCGCGGTAGCTCAGTTGGTAGAGCATCGGACGCGTTATTCGAAGGTCGCAGGTTCGGTCCCTGCCCGCGGCAAGCCATCTTTTCGTCCACTTTTCTTTCTTCACATTTACCTTACATTTACTACTAAAAACATCCCCTATACTTTCCTTGGCATTATTGTCTGTTAGTGCTCATTACATTGTGTATAACAAAGAAAACGAGCCCTTAGAAATTAACACTTCTTTCCTTCATTCATAGCAAGGGTCTCGTTCTGGCAGACTTGATGCTTTCAGGTGGTATGCGAGGGATTATTGGTCAGCTGCCAGCTCGTAATAAGTTCACGTGCTACGTGACGCCAACAGACAAAAAAGAGTGTTCCACACTCGCCGTCATGGCTACTGGCGGCGCTGACTGACGCTCACACGTTTAAATGTACATATATACCCTATAAAGTGGACGGGGGGATGGCCGCCGCGGTAGCTCAGTTGGTAGAGCATCGGACGCGTTATTCGAAGGTCGCAGGTTCGGTCCCTGCCCGCGGCAAGCCATCTTTTCGTCCACTTTTCTTTCTTCACATTTACCTTACATTTACTACTAAAAACATCCCCTATACTTTCCTTGGCATTATTGTCTGTTAGTGCTCATTAACAAATCTTGCTAGTTTCATGACGCAGATCTCCACACCTATTTCTCAGAGAGGACAGGTTGACGTAATCTACTGTGACCTGAGCAAGGCTTTTGACGTAGTCAGCCACACGCTGATTATGGTTAAACTTGCGCACTTTGATGTTGACTTGTCAGTTGTGAATCTCCTGCAGAGCTATCTGCTCAATAGATATTGTTATGTTGCCGTAAATGGCCAAACGTCTTCTTTGTATAAAGTGACTAGTGGGGTCCCTCAAGGGTCGGTATTAGGCCCACTCCTATTTTTAATTTACGTTAATGATGTTTCTTTTGCCATTCGTAATTCTTCTTTCCTCTTGTATGCCGATGACATCAAGATTTTTAAGGAAATTCAATCAGTTAACGACTGTCGCTTGCTGCAGTCAGACTTGCGCTCTTTTTCCGAATGGTGCGACGGTAATAACCTTTCTCTGAATACCTCGAAGACAAAATTCATGTCTATCACTCGCAAAACATCTAGCGTGTCATTTCAATACTCTGTCAATTCTGTGCCGTTATGCAAGGTTTATGAAATCAGTGATCTTGGTGTTGTTGACAGCGCGTTAAACTTTTCTTCTCACGTTAAGCGTGCTGCTATGCGGGGCCTTCGTTCTCTCGGATGTGTTTGTAGAATATCTCGAGAATTCAGGTCTCCCATGGCCCTACACAAATTGTACACGGCAATATGTCTTCCGCAACTTGAGTATGCGTCCGTGATATGGAATATGGAATGGCATTGCTCAATCCAGCGGTAACACCATTGAACGAGTCCAGAAAAAATTCCTCAGCATATATAACCATCGCTTTGCTAAAAATGACTCTGGATCTCGTTCAAGTACTGCTGAATTATTATCACTGCCATCACTTCACTGCCGACGAAATCGCTCTGATCTCTTATTTCTTTACAAGCTCGTCCACGGTATCATATCCTACCCTGTACTTCTCAATTGTGTAAATTTTCGAATTCCGCGTAAGTTAACCAGAGAGAACAGACCGTTTCATGTACCCGCCTGCTTCTTCCAACACTCTACCGTTCACAGAATACAAAGTCTCTATAATGTTAATTTTCTTGATCTTGACGTTTTACAGCGAAAGCTGTTATGAGATCATTTCTCCGGCCGTTTTTGGCGCCGTAGTTGTCCGCCGCCGCCGCTGGCGCCGCCGCCGCCGCCGCCGCCGCCGCCGCCGGTGTCCGTAACCAGTATCGCTCGAAATAAGAAAAAAAAACTAAATAAGAAAAAAATTCCAGGATGGAACGAGGTTCGAACCTGGGCCCTCTGCGTGGGAGCCCAGTATTCAACCTCTGAGCCGTGCCGGTGCTTGAAACTGCATTGCTAAAAGGTCCTATACAGGCTTCATGTCGGGAAGGAACCACATTAGCATATGCAATATAGCGTGGTAGAAGATTAAAATAAGCACCAAGCGTCGCACAACGCGAATTCTGTAACGAGGCGTCAAACAATTGCTAATTGCGCAACGAGTAGGTTGTTGAATGCTTCCAACCCATTACAAAAGGGCTCTGCCATAATTCTTCATCGTCATCAGGCGCAGAATCAACAAAGTGCGCATAATCCCTTACATGCGTTTAGCAGGTACCAACGCTCTCTGTAGAATGACGAAAAATGGCACAGTGCCTGCTGCCCTACTTCTAAAAAATTACAATTATTTATAGCGTAGTGGGTTCCTCGCAAGTGCACTTGTATTGGTTGCCAAGGAAGCCCATAAGCGCATGATCCACTTCCTCGGGGTCTCAGTAAGATTACAATGATTTATAGCGTAGTGGGTTCCTCGCAAGTGCACTTGTATTGGTTGCCAAGGAAGCTCATAAGCGCATGATCCATTATCTCGGGGTTTCAATAAAGTTCTTCGCCCCCCCCCCCCGCCTCTCTTCCACGTCAACGTATACAGCATGACGGGAGAGGGAAATAGCGACCGGGCGTCACCCAATGGAAATTACATAACTGGTGGGCCGTTTAAAGATTCCAACCCATTACAAAGGGCTGAGCCATAATTCTTCATCGTCATCAGTCGTCGCGTCAACAAAGTGCACATAATGCCTTATAGACGCGTAGCTGGTGCCTCGCTTCTCCATAGAATGACGAATAATGGCTTAGTGGGTGCTTCCCAACTTCACAAAAATTTTGATTTGTGGCGTAGTGGGTACCTTTCTAGTGTACTTGTATTGTAGCCCCAAGAGAGCTTAACGGGCTCTAGAAACGCCGCTCTTCCAGCTTTCGCTGTGACTGTGCTGCGGTTTCAGCGCAGGCCTGGCGTTTTTTTCATAGCCCACAATCATTGTTTTTATCCGAGCTTTGCACTGTTTTGACATAGTGTGGCACAATGTACAAAGTCTTCCCTTCTCAGTCTTTCCACATAGTTGTATATATGCAATCTAATTTTTTATGCCCCGTCAATATTTCTCGTGTTGTCTTATTTTACTCCTCCCCTTTTGTGTTCATTTCTCTTTGTCTACGTGTTTTTGCTCTTTTTATTTCTGAAAACTGTCTGTATTGTATTGTTTATTTTTATTGTTTTTTTTGCGTGCGCCAGCACAAAGACCTTACGGTTGTTCTTGGGCACGTTAAATAAATCATTGATTGATTGATTGATTGATTGATTGATTGATTGATTGATTGATTGATTATTATTATTATTATTATTATTATTATTATTATTATTATTATTATTATTATTATTGTTATTATTATTATTATTGTTATTATTATTATTATTATTATTATTATATTATTATTATTATTATTATTATTATTATTATTATTATTATTATTATTATTATTATTATTATTATTATCTATTTATTTATTTATTTATTTATTTATTCACAAAACCCCCACAGGCTCCAGCAGGAGTATTGTGTGAGTGGGGGATTATACAGTGTATAAGATCACATAAGTGGAAGCATTAAAACGATACATGTTATGCTACATAAAGCTATGAAACAGCGTTATATAATTGTTAGCGAGAGCAAGCGTGACATACAACTAATAAACAAAATGCAGAGATACTCATTTGTAAGGATACATCACTTGACAACAACAAATTATACAATAGTTAGTGAAGAGCATGTATATGATTTAATGGAAGGTAGAAGCCACTAGTCATGAAAAAATGGTGGCTACTTCGTGACGAAACAATATAGGGTCATGAATGTTGACAACGTTATCGGGAAGACCATTCCATAATTCAAGTGCTACTGGCAATGCTGATGAGTTGAATGCGTTAGTGCGTCCGAAAATGCGGTTGAAGGAACGGTTATTGTGCAAACGGCGGGACGTTCGTGTCGGTTGGGAAAGAGGGAGGGTGGTTACGTGTTTACCGGATGCTATTTTATGAAATAAGCTGATCAAAGCGATCTTTCGGCGGGAATCTAAGGAAGGCAATGACAGCGAAGATTTAATGTGAGTGATGCTGGCATGTCGGCTGTAATTTTTAGCAATGAAGCGCGCTGCGCGGTTTTGTACACGTTCAAGGACGTCGATTAGGTAGGCCTGTGAGGTGACCAAATTGATGAGGCAAATTCAAGTTGAGGACGAACGAATGCTAGATATGCGAGTGATTTGGTCGATGTTGGAGCGTCGTTAAGGTTACGTTTAAGGTAGCCGAGAGTGCGAGATGCCTGTGCTGAAATTTTATCTATATGCGTGATCCATGATAGTGTGGATGATAGATGCACGCCAAGGTATTTGTAAGATGATGTGCGTGTTACATGACAGTTATTAAGGGTATAGTGAAAGAGCGAAAACGATTTCTTGAGAGTGAAGGTCATTAGCTTACACTTATCGGTATTAAGTGACATTTGCCAGCGTGAGCACCAATTAGTTATGAGATCTAGGTCTTCTTGGAGAGCGAGATGATCTGATGATGAAGTTATCTTACGATAGATTACGCAATCGTCAGCGAAGAGTCGTATATTAGAGAAGATATGAGATGGTAGATCATTAATGTAAATTAAAAATAACAAGGGACCCAAAACGCTACCCTGGGGGACACCCGAGGTTACATCAGTTAGAGGAGATGAGAAAGAATTAGTAACGGTATACTGCTTACGGAATGAAAGAAAGTTTCTGAGCCAGGATAGTGTTAAGGAATGTAGATTTAATGAGGACAGTTTAGATATTAGACGACAATGCGGAACACGATCAAAAGCTTTAGAGAAATCGATGAATATGCAGTCAATGTTAAGGTACTTATCCATGTCCATGAACAAATCATTGGTGAATTCTATTAGTTGAGTGTCACATGAAAATTCTTTTCTGAACTCATGTTGGTTCTGATAAAAGAAATTGTTAGCTTCTAAGTGCTGAGCGATGTTAGAGGCAATGACATGTTCGAGTAATTTACATGGGACACTTGTTAGAGATATGGGGCGATAATTACTAACGTTAGATTTGATTCCCGATTTGAATACAGGTATGATTTTGGCGATTTTTCATTCATTCGCTATTTCGCCTATTGATAATGATTGTTTGAAGATATGGGTAAGTATCATACTAGAAAATGTAATGGTCTGTTTAAGAAGTTTAGTATTAATACCGTCGGCTCCTGCGCGTGTTGATATTTTCAGATTTTTAATGAGTGCCGAAATTCCGGAAGTAGTAATGACTATGGGATCCATGTACCTATAATCAACTTCTTCCGAACATGGAATGTTGGAAT
Source organism: Rhipicephalus sanguineus (assembly GCF_013339695.2). NCBI lineage: Eukaryota > Metazoa > Arthropoda > Arachnida > Ixodida > Ixodidae > Rhipicephalus > Rhipicephalus sanguineus. The sequence goes on along the minus strand of NC_051177.1, from coordinate 123,448,342 downwards.
GGTCTTCCTTAGTAAAAACACTGGTAAAAATAATTATTGAATAAGGTAGCACAATCGTTAGGGTTAACGTTTATCCCATCATCATTCACCAGTGAAATGTCGTCAACGGTGTTAGTAGGAGAGATTGATTTCCAGAATTTTCAAGGTTTGTTTTTAATAAGCGATTGAAGGTCACAAGACATAAATTTGCATTTAGCGTTACGAAGGGCGCGACAGTAGGCTTTTTCCGCAGCCTGATGTTTGGCCTGAGACTCAGGTGTGCCCCTGAGCTTAGCAACCTTAAAGAGCCTCTTTTTTTTATTGTTTTTCATTGTGTGTAACGATCTGTGAAACCATGGTTTAGATGAGGTACGTGGTAAGCGAGATACGTGGTATGTGCGCATGAACCAACTCGGTTAGTTTATGTTGAAAAAGAGACCAATCTTCCGTGACGGAGCGAGAGGCGAACGACGGAAGGAAAGTGTTCGAAAAGTTTTCAAGGCCGTGGTTAATAGCTTCAAAGTTGGCTTTGTTGTAGTTCAAAATGTGTTTCTGCACTATGTTACGCGAGGAGACAGGTATCTCGAACGCAGCGGACAGAAGCATGTGGTCACTAAACCCAGAGTTATAAGATAGAGTCGTTACGTTATCAGGAGCAGATGTAAATATCAGATCCAGAATGTTCTGCTGACGTGTGGCTTGATTAACAAGCTGCGTAAGTGAGAAGTCGAGGGTCAGGTCAATGAAATTGCGAGTATAATAATAATAATAATAATAATAATAATAATAATAATAATAATAATAATAATAATAATAATAATAATAATAATAATAATAATAATAATAATAATAATAATAATAAATCATTTATTTAACGTGCCCAGGAACAACCGTAAGGTCTTCGTGCAGGCGCACGCAAAAATAAAACAATAAAAATAAGCAATACAATTCAAACAGTCTTCAGAAAAAGCAACAGCAAAAACGCGTAGACAAAGAGAAATGAACACAACAGGGGAGGAGTAAAATAAGACAACACGAGAAATGTTGAAGGGGATTGAAAAATATTATTGCATATATATATATATATATATATATATATATATATATATATATATATATATATATATATATATATATATATATATATATATATATATATATATATATATATATATATATATACACAACTATGCGGAAAGACGGAGAAGGGAAGACTTTGTACATTGTGCCATACTATGTCAAGACAGAGAAAAGCTCGGATAAAAACAATCACTGTGGACTACGAAAAACGTCAAGATCAATAAAATTAACATTATAGAGACTTTGTATTCTGTGAACGAGAGTGTTGGAAGAAGCAGGCGGGTACATGAAACGGTCTGTTCTCTCTGGTTAACTTACGCGGAATCCGAAAATTAACACAGTTGAGAAGTACAGGGCATGATATGATACCGTGGACTAGCTTGTAAAGAAATAACAGATCAGAACGATTTCGTGGGCAGTTCTAATATTATTAATAATAATAATAATAATAATAATAATAATAATAATAATAATAATAATAATAATAATAATAATAATAATCTTTATTGTCATCTTGAGTAGAACACCACAAATAACAGGCCTGTCAAAGCCAGACGGTGGCTTTGACAGGCCTGTTATTTGTGTTGTACTACTCAAGATCAGGAGTCGGTTTCAACGTCGCAAGGGGAGATACATATACATACATGCGCTGCTATGACGTTCGGTTACGTAACTACAAAAAAAGGAAGGAATAAAGAAGAACCTACATAAAGGGCACGGAGGCATACGTTTAAACCGAAGCACTTGCATTCAAGCTGGTGAACACGCCATTAAGTTTTAAGATAAAGTATTTTAATTGGCAGACCTAGGAAGGCAATCAGTGTTCGCGCCCCCTCGCGGTCTCGACGCCATCAGGCCACAACATCTGCACGTATCGGCATTATCATTAGCGCGCCTAGGATTTCTTTAGAGGGACATTGAAATTTTGACTCGATTACGTGTTTGCGGTGGAACAGGTGGAAGAGGGGGGGGGGGGGACGCAGGCACCTTGCATAACATGTATTTCCATTCTTCAGCTGGAGGAATCCAACCGCAAATAAAATACCGAGTAACAACAACATTAGTAAATACTATGTTGACTTCTTGACTACGCAGGCGCCTGGTATAATATGTACTTCCATTCATCAGCTGGAAGGATCCAACCGCAAATAAAATACCAAGTAACAATAACATCAGTAACGACTATGTTGATTCCTTTCACTGTTTTACAGAAAACTCTTGAAGGAATTTAACAGGGCCAAGAAGCCGTTGTGCAAAGCAGTACACGTAGAAAAGAAACGGCAATTTGAATAAAGTCCCACTTTCGCCGCAAGGGCGAAGCAATGAATGCGATAGCAAGAAATTGGAATGTCACACGAAGAACGAGAAGCTCGATGCTTGCAGCGCCTGTCACAGTTGTTACGTCTTTGTGCTTGAGCAACGCGTTGCAAGTGTCGACAATGGAGAATCAGATGCTCTTAGATATTTCTTTTTTTCTTTTCAAAGTGCGGCGCGCGGAGTGACCCCCTGCGTTTCTTGCTGCACGGGGGCGTGTGATGCATGGTGTGCCCGGTGTCTTTGTTTGTTTTTTTTTCTTCTTCCACATCACGAGTGGGTACAGAAAAGGGCCACTTTGTCGCGCGCGTCTCAAGGGCAGTTTTCAAATTGAAAGAAAATTAGGAGCTTTGCGTGATAGATGACGCGCTCAAGCCCCCCGAGATTTGCTTACCACCAGCGGTAAATGGTGTATATAAATAGCTCGCCGTTATTTCGCCGGCGCATGCACGGGGCATGGTTGAGTTGCCTAATGCAGCGGGCTGGGGAGAGGGGTCGATGGTTCGAATCCCCGGTCGGTGCTTCGGAATTTTTTTCTTCTCCTTTATTTTTTCTTTGTCCCTTCTTTATATATATATACATACATATATATATATATATATATATATATATATATATATATATATATATATATATATAATATATATATAGCAGAAGCAAGGTGTTGACGCACAAGTGAAAAGAAGCTTTATTTGACGTTCGGCCGTGGGCCCGGCCTTCGTCAGAATGAAACGAGGACACTGGAACGGTCACTTATATCATATAAGTGACCGTTCCAGTGTCCTCGTTTCATTCTGACGAAGGCCGGGCCCACGGCCGAAACGTCAAATAAAGCTTCTTTTCACTTGTGCGTCAACACCTTGCTTCTGCTATTACTCCCGGATCCGGCGACACCTTTCCTCGAATATATATATATATATATATCCGGGGCATGACGGCGACGGTGAAAATCAGCCGAGAGTGTCCATATAATTGCTATAGCAATAAAACAAACGCGTAGCATAGTTACCAACGAAGTTGTTCGGTACATTTTTTTTTTATTTTTGCAAATTCCACCGCCGTGCAGTGATAAGGGTGCTGACATGATGGCCGGCTGGGGGACGCGCACTGCTGTTAAAATAACCCTGATTGATTCGACCACGTGTGTATCACTCAACTAATAAAATCCAAGAAATCAAGTGTGTTGATAAAACATTTTTGGTAAGTGTGGCTGGGGGCTGAACATAATACACACAAGTTGTCCCAACTATCACGCCGCACCATTTAAAAAAAAAAAGAACGGCATTACGCAAAGCAAACCTAGTACATATTGGTCCCAGCACACCGGAGCAGCCACTACTAGTTTTTTTGTTAATGAGGCTTAATTAATTCGTACTAATTATATCTGTGACTTGACAAGTACTCATTCTAATATTGAAATGGTAATGAGGCATATTTAGGGATGTTTAAGTGATATTTAAGTGCTCTATTTGCAGACGTATTAACTGCGTGCTCATTTTTTCCGGCTGACAAAGAAAGCCCGCGAAATATGAAAAATAACACGTGACTACGCTCCCACCCGCATTATAGTTACTGCATATGCTACCTAAAGGTAGAATATACAGTAACTCTAGCACGCATAAGAAAGCAGCACCCTCAAATAAGCTTAGTGCAAGCAGCCGCGTTGCCTGTTGTCCGCCGCCAGAGACCGCGTTCCGCAGTATGGCAAGGGTACAGGTCGAGCGCCAACCACATGCGCCGCAACTTTGCAGGAATTCTTTCAGCTCAATTGTACGAAACTGTCATTATCGATATCTCATGACCGACTGTTCTTATTGATAACGCGACCGGAGCACTGCTCAGATTACGGCTGACTCTGTAAGACCAAAGCGGCGCGTTTCTTCGGCCAGGGATTGGCAGATCGTGTGATCCGTACATTTTAGATGTGAAGCAGCTTTTGCTCGGGGCTGTGGCCGGCGTCGGTGGTAGCGCCGCGCTCCACTGCGCATGCGCCTACTCTCTCTCCCACTCTCCTTCTTTACGCAGGTGTTCGGTCGCCTTCTCTCCTCTCCTCACCCGCGCTGCCGCCGCGGTAGAGTGTACTAGAATATTTTCTAGTACACTCTAGCCGCGGCGCTGCCTTTCCTCCCACGTGATGCAGCCGCGCCGCAGCCAAATACAGCCTGTAACCCACTCTCTCCTCTTCCTCCCCCATTCCATGTGTATATAAGCGCGTGCGCTCGGTCGGCTTCCGTTATTCTTGCTTCGCTCCCGTTCAGATGAGTTGCAACGTCAACGTCGGCCCCACTCGTTCACTCGGCGCTAACGGAACGCGACGCACAAACACAACATAATAACACAAACACTTAAATACAAACCTCACACACTAACGGAAACGCCGAGTGAGCGTAACGAAAGATTGGTGTGCGCCCCCAATGCTGCTTCGCATCTCCTCATGGTTCCCTTGAGTGGGAGATGGCGTAATTTTTTTTCTTGACTTTCTACCCCACGGTGAGCCTGTTTGTTTGTTTGTTTGTTTGTTTGTTTGTTTGTTTGTTTGTTTGTTTGTTTGTTTGTTTTTCGCCTTAAGGAGACTGACTCATACCCATGAAGGGGATTGGCCACACTGACAATTATAAAGGGAAATGTAAACCCTATGAAACTTCAAAAAGAAATAAGAACGAAACACGATGTAAATAAAAAGTGAAAAAGTTAAGAAATTAAAAAAAACATAGGATAAAGACTGAAAAAAAATATTAATAAAAAAGGAAACAACGTTGGTTTCAGTGGTCGATAGCACTAGCAGCGTACTCTTCCTGCTGCTTGAATGAACTTGTGTAGCGCAGTCATAATAGCACTGCGGCTTGCCCCAAACTAATTCGCTCCAAACGACAACAGGCTAGAAGTATATAGTAAATTGTAAGCCCAGCCTACCAGTCGGTATTTCCAGAAACATTCTAGGGAGTGAGGCGAAACGGCGGCATGATAGAAAAAAGTGATCTATTGTTTCCGGTTCATTGCAAACTGCACAGAGATTAGTTAATGAGAAGCCATGTTTATGCAGGTAATAATTTAACCGGGGAACTCTACAGCGAAAGCTTGTGAGAGTTACCTCGCATTGACGGGAAAGACACGTGTGGTGCGATCTTGTACGCGTTCCAAAATAAGCACGGAGGCGTGACGTTACATCCAGCCGCACGCGATTGGTCAGAGTACGACATGTAACACTGTTTAATTACGCTGCTTCATGATGCACGCGGCAGTTTATTCACATGTCGCTTTTCGATTACGCGGGTTTTCTTTATCAGCGGGAAAAATTATGCACGCAATTAGTACGATGTTGAACATAGCCCGGTCAGATGTCATTTGAACATGCCTACATATGCCTCATTGACACTTTGATAACTAGGCGAGTACTTCTCGAGAATAAAATATAATTATGACTAATTAAGTAAACCTCGTTAACGGAAAGATCGATACTGGCTGCTCCAGTGCACTATTATTAATAAGTACTATGTTTGCTTCTCGTAACGCCGTTTCTCTTTTTTTTTAATCATGCTGAGTGATATTCGGGACACCCTCTATAAAATTATGTCATTTCTGACGTTTCAATGATATAGAAAATTGCAATTACAGAAATAATATGATGGCACATGTCTGGGGTAGTCAAGATTTGCTGGCAGCCGACTCGATCCTGCAGGTTGGTATACAAGTGATGGAGGAGTGAATTATTATTATTATTATTATTATTATTATTATTATTATTATTATTATTATTATTATTATTATTATTATTATTATTATTATTATTATTATTATTATTATGTGGCCCGTTCTTCGTCGATATTTTTCTTTGTTGACGATGATCTCCTCACGAGCAGCGAGGTGCTTCCAGCACTTTTTATTTGTTTGTTTGTTTCTGTGTGTTGAGAGGAACTGACGGCTGACAAAGAAAGTTAAAGTGGGGTAATTACAGCAAAGGTATAAACAAAAACCGGAACTTAGGTAATGGCAACTGTATTCTGCGGACTACTTAACGCAGGCGAAAGCAAACATTTTTTTTTATTACTGGGACTTTGAAAACGGGTAAAATTTGACAGAGCAAAAAGATTTGTGGCAGCGGTGGGATTCGAACCCACGCCCCCGAAGAGACTGGTGCCTTAAACCAGCGCCTTAGACCTCTCGGCCACGCTACCGACGGCTTTGCAGTCCGACTCACTTAAACTGGCTGTATCCACGTGTGCTCGATAGGCGACCTACTTTTTTTCCAGCTGCGTGCCATGCCTGGCTCTACGGCTGCCGTCGCGATTCAATTACGGAAAAAAAAATAATAAACGCTCCAAGTCAGAGTGGCGTTAAACAATGCACAACACGTATTACTTTGTTAAGGAGCATTCACGCATTCAAGTCACTGAGAAGCGGAGCGAGGGGTGTCGTCAAGAGGCTTTTTAGAACTTTTATCTTTTTATCTGAAGTCAACGTTCATCCTCTGGGACGATAAGCCTATTATTCAAAAACAAGGAGTTTGTATCGGGTCTTGTATCGCTCCGCTTCTGAGTGACTTATTTTTAGCCCAGCTTGACAAAAAGCTACTTAGCTTGTCCTCTGACGTAGGCACGTGGCGAATCTTTAGGTACGTCGACGATTACCTGATCGTTTTTAAACGCGACCGAGTTCCCTCTGAACCTCCAATTGCTAACGTACTGAACTTGTTCCGACAGTGCCTAGACCCTTTGTCATTAACGCATGAACTGCCTACTAATGATGGAAAGCTCCGCTTCCTTGATATCAAGTTCACGTTCCGTGATAACCGGACCTGCTGGCAGTATGATCCCAGGGGCAACAAGCAGTTGTTGCCGTTCAGCTCATCTCACACCAAACTCGTAAAAAGAAGCATCGTCAGACACTGCCTAGATAACGCTATCAACAAATCTTGTAAAGGACAGTCTCTGGAAGCAGTCCTTCCACCTCTCGGAAGCTGGCCATCCCGTGCACGTCCAGGTGTCAGTCGCCGAGGTCTTGATTAAGAAGTACCGGCACGCTAATCAAGGTCGTCGTTCGAACGCTGATGCCGTGCGAAACAAGATAGCCGTTGTGCCGTACATGCACAAAATCTCGCATAACATAAAACGGGTGGCGTCACGTGCTAATGTGCAGGTAGTTTTTTCCGCCCCGGCGAAGCTTAATTCTATTTGCAGACTGAGTAGTCCAGCACCGCAAAACGCCTCTGCTTGCAAGATAAGAAATACGACTCAGTTCGTGGACTGTAGAGAGGCCTGGGGCGTATCCAGGTGGGGGGGGGGTTGGGGGTGCAACCCCCCCCCCCGAAATTTTTCAGTTTTGCTTGCGTATATATACACGCGCACATACAAATCCACGCACGAACATACATAAAGTATGGTTGAACCATCCCCCCCCCCCCGAAAAAAATTTCTGGCTACGCCCCTGAGAGAGGGGGTAGTGTATCAGATTGCCCTCTCTTGCGGAAAGCAGTACGTCGGACAGACGGGGCGCTGTCTGAATGACAGGTTACGAGAGCACTCCAACCTTGTAAAGAAGGGTAACGATGGCTGGCTCGCGATGCATTGCAAAGCTTGTGGGTGTGCCCCGGTTTTTGAGAGCACCAAGGTGTTAATGACTAACCGTTATGCACTAACGAAACTAATAGTACAAGCCGCCAAAATCGCAAAGTTGAATAGCGATTGTGTAAGCACGCCGTCCCTGTCCCTGTCAGAAAAAGAATTGTATTTTTTGAACATGCATTAATTTTGTGGTTGGTGCGCATATCTTCTATAAAAGGCTATGATAAGAAATTTCACTTCTCTGCACGTCTCCTGTTAAAATCAGAATGACAAAAAAGTACTTCTCTGCGCATGACATCTGGCTGTAGCGTTTGAGCATCACCACTGTATATATTCGTTCTTCGGTTGAAATAAACCTTTCTGTTGAAAGTTAGCGCACGTATTGTGCCCTCCCTTCTCGTCCTTGTCTTATTTTACGCTACAAAATTTTTCCCCAAAGTATATCCTTCAACCAGTAGTAATTCCTGAAGAAGCAGCGACACACTAATTCCAAAGATTAATAACTTTAAGCAGAAAGAAAAGAGAGAAATATCATTACATCGCGATTCCCCATTCAAGCTACAGGCGTGGCGAAGAAGCGTGTTCAGGATGGCAACGAGCACCTGTGAATAACGTAGTAAGTGAACTCCAACATCAAGAACCGCATTGCTGGTAAGTTTCGCGGGATCGAATCCCGGCCGCGGAGGCTGCATTTTCGACGGAGGCGAAAATTCTTGAGGACCGTGTACTTACATATAGGAGTACTTTAAAGAACCCCAAGCGGTCAAAATTTCCTGAGCACACCACTACGGCGTCCCTCATAACCACATCGTGCTTTTGGGACGTTAAGCCCGAATAATAATAATTATTATTATTCCTGTTAGGCTTAGCAGACGTCATTCTTTATTGTAACAAATAAATACTCTTTTTCATTGAGCTTCATAGTCAATAGCTCTTTTTATACATCCTGACGTCAGCTGTTCTTGTATAGCGCTACAGTTAGTGATAAAACGCACGCTTACAATTAAAAAAAAAGCTACTCTGGCAGCAGTGGGATTCAAACCCACGCCCCCGAAGAGACTGGTGCCTAAAACCAGCGCCTTAGACCGCTCGGCCACGCTACCGGCACAAACAAACGCGCTGCCGTTTCCGTTGTGTCTCGAATGGCGCTTCGCGGAAAATATATACACTGCCAATGATAACAGGCGCATGGTTTGTTTTCTGATTAGATGTTCGTTGCACACATTGCCTTATATACATTCAACCGAAAAGCAGTTCACAGCTTCCCATTCTCGTAAGCGCATATACGTGTAATCAAAAGGCAACACATTTGAAAGGTTCCCGTTGACGTTACCTGATATCTCCTGATATCTCGTGGCATGAAACAGTAACGAGGCGACAGTGCGTGCGTGCCTGTGTGTGTGTGTGTGTGTGTGTGTGTGTGTGTGTGTGTGTGTGTGTGTGTGTGTGTGTGTGTGTGTGTGTGTGTGCGCGCGTGTGCGCGCGCGCGCGTGTGTGTGTGTGTGTGTGTGTGTGTGTGTGTGTGTGTGTGTTGTGTGTGTGTGTGTGTGTGTGTGTGTGTGCTAGAGCTGTGCACGGGCCGTATTTCCGAGCCCGAGCCCGGCCCAGGCCCGCTGACTTTGTCGAAGGCCCGCCCGAGCCCGACAGCAGAGGGCTGCGAGCCCGCCTGGCCCAGCCCGACGTACGAAAACACAATCCCGGGCCCGGCCCGGCTTTTTGAAGGTTCGCTGCGAAAACAAAGCATCGTTTTTCGGTAATTTGGCATTTGATTGAGCATATCAAATATGATCAAACGACACACGACGAACAGTCTCTATTACACAGATTACAAATTACAAGTAGACGCGTCCTCATACCAGCAACAATGGAGTTCGCTCGCCAAAGCCGTCACATGTATGGGGTATGCCAATGCAAGCGTCAGCTTGCACGAAGGCGATCTACGTCGGGTCGCTCGTCGCAGTCGCGTGCATTTTCACTCATATGGGATTTGGCCTTAAATCTAACGCGGAACAGTCGCGCGGCGCCATCACTAGCTCAGGTGGTGTTACTTCTCTGTTTGTCGGAGTGCAACAGAGGCAGTGCTCTACCTATTCCTCTTTTGTTTAAGGTAACGACTGGAAAGGAAAAGCGGTAAAGGGCGGTCGCGGAAAAGGCGCTGTATGCGTGCTGGAAAACAATTCCCGCTCATTCTCTATATTTCGGGCTTGAGTCGGGCTTTGCGCCGGGCCCGAGCCCAGCCCGATAAAACTCCAAGTAGCCCGAGCCCGGCCCGGGCCCGAGGTGAAAATACATCGGCCCGCCCGAGCCCGGCCCGCGGGCCGGGTCGGGCTCGGGCTTTCGGGCTACCCGGAGCCCGTGCACACCTCTAGTGTGTGTTAATTACCAGATGAAGCTCCCTTTACAAAGGTACACCTAACAACAAAATTATAAAAAGATGACTTCCCGATCAGCCTGGGACTGCAGCCTTTACCTAATTAACTGTTTCAGATTATAGTAGCTTATGCCTTTCCTTGAGATGTAGATATAGTGTGTTGGGGGCGAAAAAAAAAAGAAGGATCAGTGTGGCGAGGAGCAGCCGAGTAGCAATGATTAAAGGGTTGGCAATGGTGAAAGTCTTCACCCCCCTCCCCATCACTACCCTCTCTCCCTATTCCTCTATTTCCCTAAAATATTTCTAGCTGCGCTACTGACCCTGGACGTGGCAATATTTTCATTCCGGAAAATTAGGACGGCTGCGAAGCAGCGCCAACTGCGTATCATTGATAAGCTGATAAGGCGGAGTGGCGAGATTATAGACACTACTTATTCCTACGTTGGATCTTTGCCGAAACGCCGAGTCTACACTCACGCGGTGTGCATTCGCACTCTTCGCGTCGTCACACTATGACTACTTCCCACTCGCAGCTGCAGCTACAGCTGCACAGCTACTCGCGTCACGCCACATGCTAACGTACCTGACAACCGGCGTGTGCGTGGAACGAATGTCATGCGCGCGCGAGAATATTCTTATCCTTGGAGAGTTCATGCTTGTGGGTGTTCGTGTAGCCCCTGAAGCCATGTGCAGTTAATTCTTGAGTCAGTAGTCATTTCTGGAGAAGCCGCAACACAGTAATTGCGATGACTGAGAAGTTCAAGAAAAAAACAATGAGAGGGGAAACAAAGTTACATCGCGACTACCCATTCAAGTTATTGGTACAGCTATTGTGGCAGCGAGAAACTGTGGGTAATGTAACCAGTTAAGTTCATAATTGTGAAATATCGTGAGCCTCTAGTGTTCCATAACCATTTACTGGTAAGCTAATCAGGCGTAATTTTGTAAGAAATAAATCCTTTTGTCCATCGAACTCGCAATGAATTGCTTTCTTTTATGGGCTGACTGCTGCCTGCTCAGGCTTGTATAGCGCTAAAATTAGCAATAAAACGCGGTTTCGCAGATTAATAAAGTTATTGTGGCAGCGGTGGGATTCGAACCCACGCCCCCGAAGTGTCTGGTGCCTAAAACCAGCGCCTTAGACCACTCGGCCACGCTACCGGCACAAACAAATGCGCTGCCGTTTCCGTTGTGCCTCGAATGCGCTTCGTGGAAAATATACGTACTTCCACCGAAAACAGGCGCACTCTTTGTTTTCTGATTAGACGTCCGTTGCAATCGTTGCCTTACAATGCGCGCACGCACACACACACACACACAAACACACACACGCACACGCGCGCACGCACGCACGCACGCACGCACGCACACACACACACACACACACACACACACACACACACACACACACACACACACACACACACACACACACACACACACACACACACACACACACACACATTCATTACAGCGAAAAGCAGTTCACAGCTTCCTGTTGCCGTAAGGCAAAGCGCAACCAAAAGCCATCACGCTTGAAAGATTCCGATTGAAGTTGCGGGAGGAATGGACCCTATGGGGGTAATGCCATAGCTTGTAACCTCAAGGAGAAAGAAAGATAACAAAAGAAGAAAGAGGGAGCAGGGTCTCTTATATTGAGAAGCAACTGTATTCCTCAGAAAAAAAAAATTATCGAGAACTCGGTGCATGCAGCGCAAATGCTTCGAGACATATGTGTACAGGAAGTCCCAAATATCGAGTACCAATATTCTGAATATAACAGAACGGCGTTACATAAAGCAAACTTAGAACGTGTTGCTCCAAGTACATTGGAGTAGCAGTAAGTAATTTTTATGGCTGGAATTTCATGCATTTATAATAGATTTTGTAACTCGTGAAGTACACGTCTATTTATATAAAGTGACTAGTCTATAGGCGTCTCTAAGGGGCATGTACCCAGCTATTTTCAGCAATTTACTAATTGCGTGTGTTTGTGGCTGAAGAAGAAAGCCCTTGAAATATGAAACTACCACGTGACGAAACTGCAGCGCGCATAAGAAAGCAGCACTGTCAAACAGGTTCGTTGCGACGTAACCAGTCTTCAGGAAAGAATACGGAAAGAAATAGCGATCGTGCTAGTGCTTTGTCTACCGCGCCCCTGCCGAGCCATTGCGTCGCTTTGGTGTTGGTATGGAATTAGCTTGGACAGCTTTTGTTGCGGCGTCGACAAAGTATGCGGAAGTCTGCGGAGACAAAGAAATAAAGAGAAAAAGGTAGAAATAAAGAGGAAGCAAGCAAGAAAGCGAGAGAGAGAGATATGAAAGGAAGAAAGAGAAAGTGATGAGGACAAACACAGAAGAGAATGACAAACGGAAGTCAGGGCGAGGAGGAAAGATGCATAGGCGTATCTACCGGGGGGGGAGGGCAAGAGGGCCGCTAGCCCCCCCCCCCCTTCCCAATTTTCGATTGTGGTCACTGTCGGCTGCACGCTGGCAAAGCACCAATTGAGGCGAAGTTTTCCTTCAACACAGCAATCGCGTAATTATATAATGAAATTTGTCCTACGCTTGTGCTGTGACGATTGCCCTTCGCCTCTCACGACCACGCACTGTAGGCTCTCTGCGGTGGAGGCCGCTTATGCGACACCTTGGCGTCTTGTGCTCGAGCATTGCAGAGCAGGCTACCGCTGAGCAGGGGATCTTTAACGTTAGTTCAGTTTTTCATGCTTTTATTGTGCTCTGTCTGGCCTTAAATTTAAGTCATCGGCGATGCAAATACGGGCGGAAGCCATCAAACGTTTCATGGAGCGATAAAACCTCTACCTGTTTCAGGAAATTAATTTGCTTTAAGCGAAAAGGAACAGCATTACCGCTGCTCCATGTCCAAGCCGCTGCGGGTCGATGAGTGTGCAGAAGTGTGGAGTGTGTTTTAGTTTGGCCGAATTGGAAGCGATAAAAAAGGTTTTGGCTTTATTCTCCAATCAACCTGCTTAGCCTTGCTATCATAATAATAAAATAAAATAAACCAATGCCCTAATTTTAAAAAATATATATACATGTGTCGACACAGAAGGATACTAATGTAGATTAGCTAGTTAACCGACTGGTTTCATTGAGATACATACATACATACATACATACATACATACATACATACATATATATATATATATATATATATATATATATATATATATATATATATATATATATATATATATATATGTACATACACGTCCGACGGAGTGAGGGGCGTTTGCCCCCCCCCCCCCCTCGACAACGAGTTGGTACGCCACTGGAGAGATGTGGGGGTGGATGGTAGCAACGTTACTAGAACAAACTCAGTTTCAAAGCTCCGTATCTCCGCCAGCGGAGGAGGGTGGTCCGAACGGCGGTCGCGAGAACTAGCGGCGCTGCAGTTCCGTCTTGCTCCACTATCGGCGCGTCGTCTGCTGCCACGGCATAACGCTGCGGTGCACCGCGCAGTTGCTCGCGGCAACTGCGCGGCAACTTTCTTATTGTATTAGTTAGGTGGATGCTTAGGTGGATATGCATAAGGTCGTCTGTATGCATTGGCCCGCGTGCGTTGTTCATTGATTGGCTAAGAATCGATGTTCGGTCTATATTGCCACGCCCACTTCTTGTTTTATTTTGATGTATTCGGGTTTGACCAGCAAGGACGGTTATCAGCGCCCGACGCTGTCCGCGAAGCAGTGTTCGAGAAGCTTCGCGATCGTAGATCGTTTTGGTAAGATTGCGCGCTGCACGCGAATGTTCCAGCTTTGTCGAGAGATAACGCCGCCACCAGCGATTTCGCTGGAAAGTTCGATAGCGCCTGTATAAAATCCGACGCCCTTGACCGCTTGTCACTTGATCGACGGTCGACGCTCTGTTCGCCGCTTTCAGTGTATTGCTGTAGTTTGACTTTGAGTTTCTCGGCCACAAGTTCGGCCGAATAAAGAGCTTCAACTCGGACCTGCTGACTGCTGCCTTCGTCGACGTCACGACCCTGTGACAATATTTGAGCTGTCTACATTGCGCTTAACTTCCAGGCATAAGAGTTTCTAAGTGAATGAGGGTTTTCAGCGTAATTTTTATAACTACCACCACAATTTTAGCCGCTGCCGTCTTATCTAGACCAAGAACAACCCAACACGTTTGTAAAAGCCTTTATAGTGTACAAAGAAGCGTACTTACTCGAGATACAGAAACGTTCTAGAAAAACAGTACTCGTGTTTCTACAATTTATTGAAAAAATTGTTTTTGAAAAACATTGCCAATGCTCTGCAATGTTTACAAGACACGTTTTCGCGACGGTTAAAGGGATACTGACCCAAAATCGGAAAATTTTACGAGAACTCCGTAAATGAAATCTCAGTGTGCGATTACATCGAATAGATGTCGTCTCTGAGCAATTTTTTCAGCGATAGTTGTATTTTCGGTGTCTCATCTTTCTACGTCGCATCCTTCTACGGTGCCTTACACAATTCGAACAGCTCGGCCCTGATGTGAGCACCGAGCAGTTATTCGCGCGTACTCTGTCACAGTCGTCAGTATTCAACTTCAATTTTTCAACTTCACCGAGCAGATGTTCCATGCCCGCAGCACTTACACTGTACGACAGCCGTTTGCGTTTCGTGCTGTAGCCGTTCACTACGCAGTTAAACTGCTCGTCAACTACAATTATCTTTTGCACAAGTAAGTCTCCGTTCCCGAAGCAAAGTGTGGGATTGGGCTAGTTGGTATTACATTATTAAACTGCTCAGCGCAAAAGATTTGACACGGTACAGCTAGAAAAGACGAGAACCAGCGCTGGTCCTCGTCTTTTCTATGTGTACCGTGTCAAATTTTTGCGCTGAGCAGCCCGTTCCCGAGCCGGCGAGTGTAAAATATTCCGCACATCTTGTTGGATACCTCGTCGTAAAATCTCTCGAAAATCCACTGCTTTGAAGGCATGGCGACAGCTGACAACTGATCGAATGTCAGTGTGATGCAACTCTCAGTCTCGGTAGCGTATATAGGTAATCGCCTGCCTTTCGTTTTGTTGTTCTATTTCTGGCGGCTCCTCCAAACTGGGCACGGGGCTTTCGCGGGACGCCGTGCGTTTTGGGGAGGATTTGCGCCAAAACCCCGAACATTTTGGCTTTGAAATGTGGGGTGGAAGTGCTGGGAACAAGCGCGGCACGGCACCGGGCGCGAGTTCCCACTTTCCACGTGGGATCAAAACCTCTTGTCTCGCAACGACACGACGATAGTGCTTTACAATGTCGTCACTCTCAAATGAACGTCACAGACCCTGCATTTCGCAGTCAGCTTTCTATCTTTGCGATGCGAAGCTTGAATGGCGTAGGGTCTTTTGGAGGTCCGAAGAAGTGTCATGAAGCGGAGTCGTCGTTGCGGTAGCCGCTCTTGCAGCCCGGCGCAAAGCAAGTCGGCATACCGCACTGTGAATCTGTTCGCCCTCGTTACGCTTCGTACATCACTTCGTACAAGACGCTAAGCCCGGTCAAGAACAGTCGCAAAAATGACGAGCTAACAAAGCGCAGACGACGCTGTAACCCACGTGCGCTCGTACATCGCCGGCGCCGATCACAACAAGCGCCAGCCGCGGGAGCTAGACGTGACTGCAGCGCCACTAGTTCTCACGACCGCCACGCGGACCGCCTCTCCGGCGGAGCTTTTAAACTGAGTTTGTTCTAGTAACGTTGGATGGTAGGGCAGGAGATAGTAAAGCATAGCATGGACGTCCCATCGTTCAGCCCATTGCAGATCATGCGGGTCATGCCTTTTTAACACGAAAGTGTTTTATGCCGGGGTCCACCAAGACTTTCATGACATATTTCTGTCACAGAACGTATTGGTCACGTCATCGTCGCGCACCTCTCGGTCCGCGACGATGGCTGGCGGGCGTTTAGCCCACTGAGCTACCCTCAAACACATTACGGAGGCTACATGAACGCACCTTTTATCTTTCACACTTTCCCTCGCGGTGCTCTTGGTTTGATGGGTGGATGCTATGAGCGTCCCCTTGATAAAGGGGTGGTGACATCTGTGCCACGAGGCTCGAAAAAGAAAGAAAGAAGCGCGCCGTTGCTACGACCGTCCCATTCTGCGGCTGTGCAATACAAGTTTAATTTCGTCAACGCTTCAACACACACCGTGAGGTGGCGGCTTTAGTCCCAAGCCTCGCTCATAGCATCCATCCATATCGAAAAATAGCTCCCCCTCACTCGCCTGGCTGTCGCACCCCGTTCCCCGCTCGCACTGTGAGAAGTAACGGCCAGGCTAGAGGGAAAACAAGACGTGCGTCTTGAAAGAAAGAGAAAGAAAAAGAGAGAAAGAAATAAATAGAAATATTGAGAGAAAAAAGACACAATAAACGGAGAGAGAGAAAAAGACAGAGGAAGAAAGAAAGAGAAAAGAGAAACAAAGAAGGCCGCCCTGCTCATAGCTTCCTTCAGGTTTGGCGCCATTAGGGCGAAGCTGCCTTAATTTTTGGATAAAACAAATATTTTTTGCAATTTTATCTACTAATAAGCGTCCTCATACCGCATTGGAAGCGCGATTATTACTTCTGCGCACGAAAATTGGGGTTTGCACGGTCCCGAAAAAAACAAATATGGCTCTTGAAGGCGCTTCAAGTCTGTTTTGTACACAGTTCGGCCAGCATAAGCGTCGCTAAAGGCGCGTCTGTACACGGCTGGTAAAGAACGAAGAAGAATAGAGCCTTCCACGGGTGCACCTTTTGGAAGTACAGGATCTACATCTACATCTACATCTTTTGGAAACACCTTTACGTGCTATTGGAAGGAATTTATCCGTGCCTGTGATTTTGTATTTTGGAGCCTCTATTTCTGGGTTCTCCAATGCGAAGGTTTGCGTGGCCGTGAGGGATTATCTCAATGAAACCAGTCGGTCAACTAGCTAATCTATATTAGTATCCTTCTGTGTCGACACATGTATATATATTTTTTTCTAATTAGGGCATTGGCTTATTTTATTTTGTTATTATTATTTTTTCATATTTGATCAAGCGCGAAAATTCGCTATCAAATTTGTAATGTTTGTATTTTTAACCTCCCTTCTAAAATATTATAACATTTGATAAACCCACTCAATTCTTGGCCAATCCCCCACAATAGGTGTGAGCCACAGTTGAAGGTGAACAAGAACAAGAACACGGGTGCACGGGTCACGCGAGCACGGGTCACGCGAAGGCATTCCTCGCGATCTGCAGCCATCGGCCTCAGTCGTATTATTCAGTCGACGAACAAAGCGCCGCAGAGATGAATTCTCTGATCGGCCAGGAAGGCGACGTTGAGTTCAACCTCCACGACAGGCAGGTGAGCGTGATCATCCTCCTGCTGGTGGCCGTCGTCGCCGGCGTGTGCCGCGCGCTGCGACGCTTTCTCAACATACCCGTCGTGGCCGTGGTCGCAGCGCTGGGATTCGGCGCGGGCCGGTCGTCAGTGGCTACGACGCGAAGGAGAAAGTTCTTCCGGTTACCGACCAGCACATCCGTGAGCTGCTGTTCCTCTACTTGCCCGTGCTCACGTTCACCGGCTCGTTCAACCTTCGCAGCCACCTGTTCAGGCAGTGCTTCTGGCAGTGCGTGCTGCTTGGCTTTGGTGGTCTGCTCTTCAGCACCATGCTCTTCATGCTGTACATGTCGGGCACCCGGGACGCCGACAAACAGCACTTGTCCGAGACGGTGCTCATCAGCCTGCTCACCTGCTGTCCGGAGCTCATGTTCGTGTCCGACATGAACGCGCTGTCGTCGGCGCGCTCGCACATACTCGAGACCATCATCATGGGCGAACCGCTCATCGGAGCCACCGTTCTCTGGATGGCTTACCGGTTCAGCACGCTGCCGGAGAATTTGACTGTTTATGCCTTCCTAAAGACAGTCACGTCTACGCTGTTCCTCGGGCCGCTGGTGGGCAAGGCGCTCGGACACGCGCTCGCGATGGCCATGATAGCGCTGGCACAGGACCTTCCCGTCTCTTTCGTGGTGAGTGCTATTAGCGTGATTGCGACGTGGGCCTTCGCCGAACAGTTTATGCACGGTGCTGGAATCAGCACCATCCTCTCGATGGGTCTTGCCGCCAGCTCTCACGCAGCGGATACTGTGTACAACCCGATAGCGATCAGGAAGTTCTGGATGCTCATCAGGTACGGCTACAACGTCGTCGTCATCTTCTTGTCTGCTTATCGGATAGGCCGAGACTCGCGAGAGTTTCTGTCGTGGCATGAGATAATCAGCCCGGTCAACGCGTACGTTGCCAAGATCGGCGTCCGGTTCGTCACCATCATCGTGATGTATCCGCTGCTGTCATCTGTGGGCTATAGCCTCAGTTGGCAACAATACTTGATTGTGGCCTGGGCGAACTTCAAGGGTGCCATAATGATCGCCATGGACTTGACCAGGGCTTTCCCGACCGTCAACCTCAAGCACGCCCTTCAAGAACAGTTTGTTCGCCTGGGAACGCTATTTCTTGTGCAAGTCCTGAACACCACAACGCTGCCGAAACTAATGTCCATGCTCGGGCTCCTGGCACTATCGGACGTGGAAAGGGCCAACATGAACATGGTCATAATCGCGCTTCGCAACACCGCGAATTCGTCAACTAGCCTTCAGCGACGAGACAAGAAGTTCTCAGGTGCCGACTGGAAGTGGGTTCAGATGCACACGTATATCGACAACCCTTACGAAGGCGTCGAGGAAGACGACCACGCTGAGCAGACGGACACATACATGCCCGCACGCGTCTACAGGAATGCTGCTGCAAGAAAGGCCAGCTGCTCAATCCTCAGACTTCAGAAGGTTTGTTGCAACAAACAATACGAGGATGGCATGATTCACAGCAAAACGAGGAGCAAGATACTGGCCGCCCTGCAATATCCTATGGAGAAGGAAGTCTGCCTGGATTACAACATGATGAAGCCTTTCGTGACCGTCCCCGATTGGATCTACCGGCTTAAGGATATGGTGCAACGATTCGCCGGTAACGAAGCCATCGAGAAGCGCCAATACAGATCAATACGTTCCACCCGCTCGCGTACAGATGATGACGAAGACGATATGGAGCAAGTTAGCCTCCTCTCAGCCATGCTGAAGGAAGGCTGGTACCACGCCTTGGTCGGATTCATTGCTTTGGGTTTCGTGTTGCTGCTCAGTGGCCTGGCTTTGTTTATGATCAACAAGCGCGCGGACCCGTCACAGTACGAGCTACTGCTGTCGATCATCACGTCAGTGCAGGGCGCTTACGTGCTGCTCTATTCGATCGAGATGGGCATTCTGGTGTACACCGTTGGCATGCTGCGCGTGGGCAAGGACATATGGAAGCAGCTTGATGTTATCATGTACTTCCTCGTCGTGACTGAGTTCGTGCTCATCAGCATGGCCACTGTGAGCGGTGGCGGCAAGCCCGACGCCACTTACACCAGCTTCCTGCAGATAAGCTTCATCATACTAATCTCGTGCCGGATCGTGAAGACGCTGCAGAAGCGCGTCGTGCTTTTCCTGTGGATTTGGGACATTCTGGACGGGCTGCTGAACCGCAAACTGTTCTACGCGTATGACCTCAGCTGGGCCTACATCACGGCTGAGGACGAGGCGATGAACAAGGTGTCCCGTTTCGTCACCACACCACAGCTGGCGGCCGCCATACGCGAGAACAGCGGCTACAACAAGCTGGAGACACTCAAGAACGTCGTGGACATCCAGCAGCGCTACCCCAACATTGAAGTGGCGACCAAGACGCGCCAGGCAGCTCGAAGGATCCTCAACAAGGCGTTCGACGGCCTCAGGGAGCTGCACGAAGGGGGCCTACTGGACGAGAAGCAGTTCGGCTTGCTCTTCTCCAGCCTGTCGTGGATGATCCAGCGCGCCGACGGCATGCCCGCCAACGTGACCGTGGGCAACACCGCCTTCAACACGATGCTCAGCGTGCCGTGGCTCTCGCGCGAGGTCGTCCCGCGGCTGCTCAATTCCTTCTACCAGTACCTGAAGGAAGGCGAGCTGCTGGTGGAAAAGAACAACATGCACGACTGCGTCTTCATCATCTGCTCGGGTATTGTCCGGGTGAGCGGCTGCAACGAGGAGCCCTGGGCGAACCCCGCTGCAGCTCGCCAACTCGGACTCGACGCACTTCTACTTCTGCGAGGGCGCCTTCCAGGACTACCTCGTGGCGCCCGACACTCTCGGGCTGCTGGGCTTCCTGACGTCCAGGCCGTCGGTGTGCCAGTGCGTATGCGAGACGGACGTCGAGATGTGCTGCATTCCCATGGAGGAGATGACGGCGCTGGTCGAGCAGCACCCGGAGGCGCCGAACCTCGTCTATCGCATGTGGCTCAGCGTCGCCATCCGCATCGGGCTTGCAGTGCTCGTAAACCAGAAGCGGTACCAGGTGAGCATGTAACCGTCGTCCCTTGAAAATTGAGATGGGTGCCTTAGAACGGACAACGGTGGACGCTCTACTTCAGGCACATTTTGGCACAATATTTTGTCCGACAGCGATAGTTAAATAAATATTTTAGAGGAAAGTACGAGAGCAAAAAATAACGAGCATCAAAATGGCACTGCCCTGTAGCACAGTTATTTCAAGATATAATTTACGTTATATCATTACGCGCGTGGTTCTGGAAGGTATGACCACCAGCATGAGAGTGGCCAGTTTTGATCGGCTGTCGTTAATCTATGTCACGAAAGAATGGAATCAAATAATCCGTTTATAAAGGAATTCATATTCATGTTATGGGCGTTTCGTATGCATTAGAATATTGTTTTTTTTTTCATTGGCGCCAGTATGCCCTACGGCATAAGTTAAAAAACATGGCTGTTCCCTCCGTCATAGGAATCGGTAAAACACGAAAGTGAAACGTGTCTACACAAAAGTAGTTCTTATTCTGTAGTGATATATCAGAGCTTGTACAATGTCTATTCGTACTTGGCAGCTATAGCACTGATTGGCGTGAATGCACCTATGTTGACGCCTAGTTCGTAGAGGTTCTTAGCTTGAGCCGCAAACGCGTGGGTCCCGCTGGCCTCTGTCTTGCTCCACCAAGGCACGACATTCGCCCGTCGAAATCGTGTCCTTTCTGCAACACGTAATGCAGCAGTTTTGTTAGTCTGTGCTCTCGCAAGCGAAGTAGTCGGCTTCGGAGAAATCCCGTTGGTGCACGTCGAAGCTGCACTATTCCGATGAACCAGTGTACGCTAACCCGAAGCGAAAGGCAAAGAACGTAACTGTGTCTAGGGTGCCTTGGCGACGCCAGCGCGGCCAGTGACCCTCGCTGGTATCGAGACGCTTTAACCATGACCTCCTATGTCGCGCGCAATCTCGGAGTAAGCGTTAGTAAGTGTCCATCACGGCGGCACAGCCCCGCTCCGCCTATCTACACCGCCAACAGAGCATTATGCGAGAGAGAATGTGTGAAAGGTATAAGGCGCGTTCGTGAGGTGTCGGGCTTCTGCCAAGCTAGCTTAGTTGGTTTAGCGTCGGGCGCTTACCGTCGTGGCCGCAGCTTCGTGGGTTCGATTCCCAGAGGCGGATCTTTTGCTTGGCTTTTTTTCTTTATCACTCGTTGGCTTCCATTTTATGAACGTCATATCCGGTAACGGAAGTACTTGGTGGATCCCGGCATAAAACACTTTCGTGTTAAAAAAAGAAAGAGTTCAGTTTCGCGGATAAATGCCAGGAGCGGTCGATGCAAAGGCCCGTGCGTCCAGCGCGTTAAGTCAGGTGGTCGACCGGGGTGGTAGTCAAGGCCTAGGAGGTGGCGGATGCGAGCCTTGTGAAGGCCCGGACAGGTCCCAAGTAGGTGATCGATCGTTGCCTCTGTGGCTGGGGCAACGTAGACGGGGCATGTTGTTGGGGGAGGCTGTGCACCGGATGTTCATGCAGCCCTTATGGCAGGAGTAAACGCGGCGCCCATACGAATACTCCTGAGCGCAACCTTCTCTCGGCGAGTTAAGCTGCCGGGAAGGTCTCATCCGCGCGAAGAAATGAGTGCACGCGTGGAGCACCGGAGGGGGGGGGGGGTAAAACTTATTTGACCAAGGGATTTGGGCACGTACGTCCCAGGGTCCCCGCACGACCCCACTGCGCTATGCGTTCATGAGTTCATGCAGTTCCATGACGTGGGCGGCCCGGTCAGTGGCGATCTTCTGCTTGGCCGTGTCTGTCGAGCGCAGCAGGGTCTCCCATTCCTCCCATGTGGTCAGTGGCTCCGGGCCCCGCGGGGGAGGGTCCGCCGGACATTCCATGAGAATGTGGGTGAGGGTAGCGTGGGGATGAGTGCACTGAGCACAGGACGGGGCGTACGCTCCCGGGTAAATGCGGGAAAAGAAATAGGGGGAGGGAAGGGTGCGGGTCTGAAGGCGGCGCCATAATATTTGGTGAAAATTTTTCAGGGATCGGTGGGGTGGGGGGTATAGCTGGCGTTCGGCGCGGTATGACTGGGTAGTTTCTTTGTGCAGGAGCAGGCTGTCCTTTGGGGGCAAACGAAGTAGAGCGAGCGGGTGTTGAACTTCCGCTGTATGGCAAGCGGCAGCTGCGGCCATTTGGCCGGTGTAGACCGACGGGTCCACAATACGCGGACAGGGCAGGCGCACGAGTGAATTAGTCGGTGCACATCAGAAGCTATATCGAGGGAGCTGGTCACTTTTCGCAACTCTCGAACTGTCTGCGTGGAGTCCGTATAGACAAGCGACCTATTGAGTGACAAGCAATCCACCTTGGGTATCATGAATGCTAAGCCGTCTCGTATAGCTGCGAGCTCCGCCAACACTGATGGGAATGGTGCCTCTGTAACATAGGAGCATGTATGTTGCGTTTCAGGTAGCGTGGGGCATACGAGGCTGGTGTGCAAAACGCAGCTATTGATAGCTGCATCTACGTATACCGCGAGTGAGTCGTCGATGGTAGTGACGATGGCCTCCTGTTCCACTTGTCGGTTGGATTGTCGCAGGCGAGTCAGTGGTCCGTTGTCGCTGGCCTGTGCCTTCAGCCATGGCAGAATTTCTGGCAAGGATGCGACAGGCTGTGGCAGCGTTGAATTATAGTAGTGAGCTAGAGCTGCCGCCGAGGGAACTTGACTTTTTAGGTGGCGAGCCATTCGACGCTGGTGTACGATTTCGTCGATGGTATAGTCCTCGTGCGCTCAGTTGATGGCGCCACCGCTCTCCCGAGTGCGCAGCGCCAATGCGGCCACTTCGCGCATTTTGTCCCTGTTCTCCTCCCGGCGCGTACCTCGAAGTTGTGTGTGGCGAACGTCGATGCGTGAAAATGTGAACGCAAAACAAGCCCTGCTTGCTTTTTTTGCGGCTACGGACGGATAGCAAACGTTCAGGAATACTTCAAACAAAGTAGTTCGCTTCGGCGTGGCGACTTGTACGCCGCTAATCACGTTTACTGCGTGAGGTAAGAACTCCAAGTGCCGTCGGTCCGTCGAAAATATTCGGAAAATGCGTCGCACAAATAAAAAGCGTAGAGTACGACGAGCGTTTACAAGCGAGTAAACTTTTTTCTTGGCGTACGATAGAGAATACTTTTTATCGGCAGCCTCGCGCGTCGCTTGTCCTGTGACCGGCGCGCATTAGCAGAAAGCGGGGATAGTTGAAATGACATATTAGCAACGATAAAAAGATAGAGACCGCATGAAGTTCCCGTCTTTTAGTTTTCTAGCGTTGTTGGTACGTCAAACACTTTGCTAAATTATATTTTTGAACATGTGCAACTGTGTTTTTTGTCTAGGTCGTGCGATCATGAAGCCGATCCTGAGGCCCCTCAGATACAGTCGTGCACAGCCGACAAATTGGGCACTGCAGAGGAGTGTCTTGCGCCGCAATCGTTTCCACAAATCTCCGTTCGGGCGAACAGTAAATAAGAGGATCAAGGGAACCAACAATGTGTCAATATTACCTGGGACAGTAGCGCAGGCACAACTTTTTTTTTTCGGTGGGGGTTAAATCATACTTTATGTATCTTCGTCCGTGCGCGTTTCAATGTGTGCGTGTATAATAATATACATACACATGCAATTGAATTTTAAAAAAGATTCGGGAGTAAGGACGAGGAAGGGTGTCAATAGCCAGTGACTTGGATAGAAATCGAAAGAAACTGTGCCAAGACAGGACCAGTTTGCTTATCGGGCGCTCCGAACGGCTGCGATCCAACGTTTTTGCCGATCAGCCTCGTACGAATTCCAATGTCGGTAGTTTCCCGGCCGTGTTCTTGAAGCTCTTATGACATGTGAACTCGCAAGAGCAGATATAAGTCGACTTTTTTCGCCGCGTACACACGCTTGCGCTGCTAGGGGTCATTGCCAACCTGCTGCGGCCAAGCGCGGCGGTACGGAGGGAACAGGGACATTTTGCCAGCAGCCGCCGCAGTGGCGCTGCATATCCGATTTGAAACAGCAGCGCACGAGGCCTATTGAGCTGCGCTTCCGCCTAGAGGGTCGCGATAGGTGTTATCGGAGGAATGCATGTGATCGCCTTCATGACATTTCGGTTGGCGGTTTCGAGCAAGTCCCAATCTCTCAATGCCAGGCGTTGAAACTGAGCTTGATAAACAAGCCGAGGTTGCAGGATCGACCACACTGAAACACGGGCCATTCGAGAGCAAGCACCTCCGGTTTTTTTTTTTTAGATATGCATCGAATGAGATGGAGGGTATAGCACTCTTTCGACGACCAGAGCGAACCCATGCAATCGCGGAGCGACATGCGTCCAGTTCGACTCCGAGCACCCGGATCGTGGATACAGTGCTGAGGGCTTGGCCATTTACGCTCAAACAAATAGGCGTCTGCAGAATGCGACGGCGACCTTGTCTGTTGGTAATAGACATGAATGCCGTCTTCGTGGCAGACAGTGTCAGTCTTATGCGCGCACACCAGTCCGAGGCCTTGTAGAGAGCACTCTGGAGGGCATGCTGCTGGCGTTGCCGATCTGGATGTGGTGTTCACACAGTCAAGTCGTCGGCATACAGGAGGAAGAAGGAATCAATTTGTGAGTCAGCCATGCGTTTCGCACTGCGTTTCGTAGCGGAGGCTGGTTGTGATGCCCGCATCATAGGCTCCGCTGCAGGCGTCGATACTGCTTCACATAAAGAACGCGGGCACGTTGCCGCCCCCCGATGCAACCGGCGAGACGCCGGGGCTGTCTTGGCGAGCGTCCCGCGCACAACGTTGAAGCGAACGGCACCAACGGTGGTTAGTACAGGTCGTCGATGGTGTCCGGGGAGGAGAGCCAGGGGGGCGACCCCACGGCCTCGTCCAGGGCGTCCGGCAGGTCTCTCCTTAACGGGTGGGGCCAGACAGCTAGTCGTAGTAATGTTCAGCCAGGGCGCAGACAATGCGGGAACGCCGGTGTGGCAGTGGTCGCGCGAGCCGGTGCGATCAGCCGATATTCACGGAGCTGTCCTAGAATATTGTTAATGACTGCTGTGCGATAACTTCGTGACGGGAAAAGCCTCAAGACCGAAGGGACCTGCGGAATCATAAACACATATGGGCAGAGGCTATTGAGTCTACCGGTGCCATATGGAAATACAGAAGCAAAATGTTCAATTAACATGAAATTTCGTCTCATCTACAGAGAATATGTTATTGCCATATCAACGCTCGCTTTCTAGTTTGCCTTCAAAATTAGCTGATCGTCAAAAAGCTACCTCATTTCTGATTTGTTACATTGTGCACGTACGTTCCGTTGGCATGACACCGCATGCTGGGTAAGCAAACATACAAGAACATTTTAGAGCAATGGTACGCAATGTTGCGTCATAATGACGTCACTAATTTATCGATATGTGACGTCATAAGGGTACCGATATGGGCTTGTTGCTTCTTCACAAACTGGCTTGTAGCATATAGCACGGAAAACGAACGAGGACATCATATGAGGTAACAGACGCTTGTGTTCGCCTGTTACCTCATCTTTTGTCATCGTTTTCCGCGCTATGCTACAAGCGTCATGATGACGTAGAATGGTGACGTCATCACCTGATGCTGATTCTTCTTTTACCATTCGTGTTGACGCCGCCGATGCCCACAGTGCATTTCTTGCGTTTGACGAGAGATCTAACGCTTCCTCAGTTTAAAAAAACCCGCGACACAGTGTGCTCATACACATACTTCTCCCGCTCGACAGGAGTGGACTCACGACAAGCTGAAGCGCTTCCTGGAGAACGGCATCATGCCGAACTTGTATTACGCCATCGATTTCTCGCTCGACGAGGCCGTGCTGGATGTAATCCTGGTTCAGGGAGTGGTCCAGTGCTCCAAGACGCAGGAGCTTTACACTGGGCCCACGTACATCCCCGGCACGGTGCGCGAGATGACGCTGCCGGGTAACCCCTCCGATCGGGCCCGGCCCATAATGCTAATCACCACCGTGATGCGATACCACCTGCCGAGCGACCTGGACTGGTTCCACCAGCCGCTCACGCACTACGACTACAAGAAGCAACGCGCCGTCTCCGTGGCAGTGGCCAGACCAGGCTAGCTGTGTGGTGCGTTCGACGGCACGCCAATGAAGCGCTAGCAACCGTGGCGGTGGACCAGGTATTTCCACGTGCCGCCATTGGAACCACCACCACGCGGCGATGGAATCGTCTTTGACAATTGTCGCACAGACTGATGCGCCAATGTACAGTTTGACTTCATCATAGTTTTTCTTTAGTTTTTGAGACTTGTTCATATTATCATTTCGTCGTAGCTTTCACGATCATCGCTCAACTTTTGTAGAATTTCCTATCGAGACGTATTCCTCTTACAGACTTGCTGTTACGGCATGCTACCAGTCAGGACTGGACTCCTAGTGCGTGCTACTTACAATGTGCAGGACGCTGAACTGACTGAAGCGCGCGGCTTTTTTTTTCGCGATTGTTGGTTTAAATACATGAAACTCGGCATATTTTCTAGTCGCACTACGAGGACTCGGTTTGCACAGGCCTGCATGAGGGCTCAAAAGGTGCCGTGGATGGTGTCAACAGTGTCACTACTGAACACGCTGGCAGTGTCCAGTCACTGGAATAGGCTGCGCTGGCTCATTGCTCAAGGGACAGATTTTGACGTCCGCGCTCCATGTGGCTGTTCCAAAGCAAGCGGTAGCATACATACAGCCCGTTTGTTTGAGCGAATGAATGAAAGTAATCAGAAATTTAATGCGATGTTAGTAAGCCTGTGACTCATCGCATTAAAGCGAACTTATGCCAACTAAGGCCTCTTAATGTTGTTTATCGCGGGTTTTGGATCCACATATGCGTTTGCCTGGCTATTACTCGCTTCGCATGTACATACAAGAGCTCGGGCATGAGTCACTCGATAGTTGTACAGTGTGAACCGTTGGAAGGAGACTTAGCACTTCGTTATGGAGCTATAGCTGATTCCTGATGCACTTTCTCAGCCACGACCTCGCGGCCCTATTAAGCGTATTTTACTTGATCTCTATCGCGATGTCTCTCGCGCATAAACTGTTGTAAAACGCGGCTGCGAAGATTCATCGCTAAGCATTCCTGCTAGCTTACGAACGATCCCCCACAGCAGTCGAGTGAAGGACCATATTTGCTGAGGCAGTGTACTTGGAGCGCTACTACTCTTTGTGGATATCCGGGAATAAAGATCACAGCGATTCGAACGAGGAGCAAGCGGTCGTATAACCGCTAGAGTGGTTCACTCCAAACGCACCTGCGAGGCGCCGCTGCGCATATCCCAAAATTGGGGCGCCTCCAGGCTGACACATCGAGGCGCCCTACTCTCTCGCTTCTGCTCCGCACTACAGTGGCTGCGGGACTCAGTGGCGTAGGCAGAAATTTTTTCGGGGGGGGGGAGGAGGGCACGCCCTTATCCGACGTGAGGTCCCGGCAGGTAAGTGGAGCCGAGTCCCATTTTGTGCTGTGTATCCCACGGCAGAAAAATAAACGCCAGGCCTGCGCGGAAAGCGCAGCACAGTCACAGCGAAAGCTGGAAGAGTGGCATTTCTAGAGCCCGTTATAAACTCTATTGTGGCTACTAATACAAGTACACTAGCTACGTACCCACTACGCCACAAATTATAATTTTTGTGAAGTTGGGAAGCACCCACCACGACTTTATTCGTCATTCTTCGGAGAAGCGAGGTACCATCTGTAAGGCATTATGTGCACTTTGTTGATACGACGGTTGATGACGGTGAAGAATTACGGCTGAGACCTTTATATAGGGTTGGAAGCGCTAAATGACCCGCTAGTTACGTAATTCGCATTGTGTGAGTCCCGGTCGTTATTTAGCTCTTCCAGCACGCTTTATAACATACGTTAACGTGAGAAACAGAGAGGGAATTAAATTTATTGAGAGCCTGAAGAAATGGATCATGGGAGCCTTATGGGCTTCCTTGGCAACCAATAGAAGTGCACTTGCGAGGCACCCACTACGCTATAAATTATTATAATGTTTTTGAAGTACGGATGAAGCCACTGCACAATTTTTTTGTCATTCTGAGGAGAACAGTGGTATCCGCTAAGCACCTGTAAGGCATTATGCGCACTTTATTGATGCTGTGGCTGATGACGATGAAGAATTATGGCAGATCCCTTTGTAATGGGTTGGAAGCATTCAACAACCCACTCGTTGTGCAATTCGCATTGTGTGACGCCTGGTTGTTATTTTACTCTTCTACCACATTACATTACATATGTTAATGTGGTTCCTTCCCGACATGAAGCCCGTACAGGGTCTTTTTGCGAAGCAGTTTCAAGCACCGGCATGGCTCTGAGGTAGAATACTGGGCTCCCACGCAGAGGGCCCAGGTTCGAACCTCGTTCTATCCTGGAACGCCACTGGCCAGACTGGTCTCCTAGAGTTGCGGCCCCCTGGGTCCCAATCTAGCCCTCCGTCCCGCCTGGCTTTCTTATTCCCACTCCCATTTGGTATCGATAAAGCCTGGCACCGATACCAACCACACTGCACGCAAGTGTTTAGGGATTACTGATGTGAATGCATTCAGAAGTTAGACTTCGAAGGAGATGAAGTGAGAGATGTAATGTAAGTCATAGTGTCAAATTTGGTCGGGTCAGGTAAACTCAGCTGTCTGGTTGGCTCAAAATTGTAATTAATGTAATTATCCTCCATAGGCTATAATAACTTTTATAATTTGATTGCTATTTATCTTCGCGTTTTTTTTTCTTCTTTAGTAATAGGGAGGTAAAAAATTAATGTAATTATCATCCATAGGCTACAATAATTTTTCTTGGCGAATCCCCCAGAGTGGGTATGTGCCAAAATTGGTAAGCTTCAATCAACCAATCAACTTACAGACGGCGAATCGGTCACTATAACAACTGCCGAATCATTTACTGAAATGTTTCGCAGGGCTAAAAGAATTCCAAAGAGCTCTGCTTCGAACATGTGAGTAGGAATAATCCGTGATGCGCAGCGTGTGGGACGAAGATAAAGCGTCCGAGAAAATGCCCACTCCCGCTTTCTCTTAACGCATGGATGCTTCAGTGGCAACTATATATGAACACTTCCCAATTGAGGTAAATTGTCTTCTAACAAGCCTATTAAATACCTAGAAGGTAACAGCTTGACATTAGATGGGGAATATATCATCAAATTCAATGTATGTGTTGACGAATTGTTTATTCGTTAAAACATGTCAAGTATGTTAACATTTAAGGGTTCTAGTTGATCTTGCTGAAACAAAACATTCAGAAATTGCAGAAACGAAACAAAAAAAAGAGTTTTCGATTCAGAAATGAATACAAACTGTAATCGTCTTTGTGAGGATACGTACATTTTCAAATGTGCTTTGATGGTGACAATGCGGAATCTGCATTGTAGAGTGTGGATTCGGGCTTCGTTATGCAAAAGATTATTTGCGGTAAATTTTGGTACGCCTTGACAACTTGACATCTCGCTCTAAAGGAACCAGGGGATTAATCTTGTGTGCTGCCTCCCCCCCCCCCAGAATATAAAATGCAACCGAATTCTAAAATTGGACGAACATACATACGATGAATCTTAAGTACATTGTCTCTGCGTAGCACAGAGGGTTGTTGACAAAGTTTACGTAACATCCCAACAGCGCGTGTTGCCTTATATTTAACATGCTCAGGGTAATAGTAAATGCATCAACTTAGTTTTTCATCATAAATGCTCCTATAGGTATTTAATGGAGTCATCTTGGGGAATTATTTCTTCACTATACTTAAGAGAAATGCTAGCTGGAGCATTCAAAGGAGAAACAATCACGGAACTTGTGGAGACTGTACCGACCAGCTCAGAGCCGCAGGGGCAGTGTCGGCTTTTCCAGCAGGCACGTGAGGTGGGCGTAAGCCAATGGGGCCCTGAACTAAGCGCGACAGCCTACGAGGAAGAGCACTCACACTTCTTCAAATGAAAGGCTCTCTCTCTCTCTCTCTCTCTCTGCAACATGAACGTCTAGAATTAGACATTAATTTTATACGTTGAACAGATTGCCACGTTCATTTCACTATATTTTTCCACATCGATGAATAAGAATAGCTATCCGTAACGTAAGGCTTAAAATAATAGTAACCGAGTTCTGAGAAAGAAGACGATTTCCTTGGATTGTCTCCCCAAACGTCGAAGTGGAAAAAGTACCTGTCAAAGAAAGTCGTCTTTGAGAAGCTCTCGAAACAAGACTTCTTGAAAAAAAAAAGATATATTGGATCAAGCAGTTCCTGCTACTGTTCTAGCGTCAAAATAGGCTCCCTCAAAATCTTGCAATAGAATTGCCGATCGATTTGGTCGGCAACCACGGATTTATCACATATTCCTTCGCAATTTTCCCCAGACATAATTGCTATTCAAGCAACCTGGCTTGCAGATTGCCAAAAATTTTACCTAGGATATTACCAATCATTTCGTTTGGATTGACCTGGCAGAGGTGGTGGACGGGCCTTCTTAGTATCAAATAACTTTAGTCACAGAGTCAAGATAGCTTATCAGTGTATGGCTACTGATTACGAAATTTTGGTGTTAGACGTAACATTGCCGAACTGCTCTCATTTTTCTTTTGTTAATGCATACTTCCCGGCAGGCGTACAGGACACGAGATGCCTAGACGTCATGATAGCCTCCTGCAGAAAGGATATACTACTGACTGGTGACTTCAATTCCCACCATGTCTCTTGGGGTTTCAGAACAGATACAAGTGTAAGACGCTTGTGGGAATGGACTCTTGACAATAACTTATCTTGTGTGAATACAGGAGTTGCTACATTTGTCAGAGGTCAATCTAAGTCGGCTATAGATATGACTTTTTCAACCTCCTCCATAAGTATATCCTCGTGGAATACTTTAGACAGCGCTTCAAACAGTGACCACCTTCCTATTAGTTTCGAAATTAACTTCCCGAAGATATTTCTAACCAGAAAAATTTGCTCATTCGTAGATTATGTTAAATTACAAAAAGACCTAAAGGCTACCTTGATTCCTCGAAAGGACATGCACGAAGATATTAGGGCTATGAGCCTGTGTGCGGTATTGAAAACAGCATTAAAAAATTCAACTTTTGCATTGAACTCGACCACAGGAGGATCATTTAGCGGTTGGTGGAATGCGGAATGTATGAGGGGTTATAGAAACCAAAAAGCTCCGTGGAAACAACTTGTCCTCAATCAGTCCCCCAAACATTGGTGTGATTACAAATACATGGCAGCAGATTTTAAGCGCACTGTACACAAAGCAAAAGATGACTATGATATTAACAAATTTAATTACCTTTCTAAGTCAAAAAATAACAAGGCGCTTTTTAGATTTTTACGCTCTAGAAAAATGATACGACCATCAGAAACGATTGATTCTACAATTCTCTCTCCTCGCGAACTCTCTGAATTATTATAAAATATCGCTAAAGGATTAGAAGATAGGTCCATGTCAATTATGCCTATGCACATTGTAAACCCGATGGCAGGTGAGGGATTCAGCCAGGTTACATTAACAGAACTGGCGAATGTAGTAAGGCATTTACCTCCTGCAGCACCAGGGCCAGATGGGGCGACCGCTACAATAATGAAAGTGTTGTACGAAATTTCCCCGCATGAAATCCGTAACACGGTTTAATTATTCGTTGAAAAATTCTTGGATACCTGCAGACTGGAAGCTTTCCAAAATAATTCCGATACCGAAAAAAGAGGGAGTTGGGTTTGCGCTTGACAATATAAAGCCAATTTCTCTCACGTCTAATCTGATCAAATTGATAGAAAGAGTTTTGAATGTACGAATAAGATATATTGATGAGCACTCAATACTAAACCCGAGTTAAATTGGCTTCCGATCTGGGTGCTCCATATGGAGTGAGCACGTGGACTTGGAGAGTCGCATACAGCTGGCTCGGCGCCAACGAGAATATTGTGCGCTAGGGACCCTAGATTTATCGAAGGTGTACGATAAGGTGGAGCATATAATTCTAATGCAACAGATGAAACGTTATCAATTTCCAAACTACATAACGACATGGATTGCAGAGTTTTCGAGGGAAAGAGAATTTTATTGCTTTCAAGGGGGTTGTTCTTCAACAGATATAAGCAGAAACGCTGTGTGCCACAAGAAGCAGTGCTATCGCCTGTTTTGTTCAATATTTTCATGAGCTCCATTCCAACCCATCGCGATATTCAATTATATGTGTATGCGGACGACATTGCATTCTTCGCAACCAATAGTGATCTGCACTCTCTTTACCAGACATTACAAAATTATATAAATATGTTAGAAGCATATGGCTTCAGATATTCAAGAAACGTCAACAAAAGCTCGCTTCTCGCGTTTTTGTTTAGGGACCCGGTCAACACCTCGCTAATGTATGGTCAAGAAATAATTCTCTAAATTGATTCCCTTAAATACTTAGGCATCATATATAATGGAACATTAAATTGGAGAAGTCACATTGAACAAGTTGGCTCTAAGGCAACACGCGCCATGTGGTGGCTGCGTAAGCTTGCAAACAGGAAAACGGGGTTGCGAAGAAATACATTGATAATGATTTACAAAATGTATGTGCGGCCTATTATGGAATTCTGCTGTGTATTATTTTCTGGAAGCGCGAATTACAAAATGAGACCCTTAATACTACTAGAAAGGGAAGCTTTGCGCTTGTGCCTTGGTCTTCCCAAGTTTGTGGCAAATAATGTGTTGTATATTGAAGTGCGAATACCATCTTTGATGAATAGATTCAAAATCCTTACTGTTCAAACCTTTTTAAACATATATAATTCACCTCAGAATCAGTTATTTTACGTTTTTATGAAAGATCCGAGCCTATTTTTTGAAAAACAGTGGTCGCGCTTACACACCAAACAGATTATATTCGTTCAGGCGCTGCTAGAACCATTGAAAGTAAAAATTAAACATGTTGGCTCAACACGTACAAGTCATTCAAAA
Source organism: Rhipicephalus sanguineus (assembly GCF_013339695.2). Lineage (NCBI taxonomy): Eukaryota > Metazoa > Arthropoda > Arachnida > Ixodida > Ixodidae > Rhipicephalus > Rhipicephalus sanguineus. Next base: position 123,414,650 of record NC_051177.1, on the reverse strand, counting down.
CTTCACATAGATTTTGATAATATTTTTCCTCCGAATGCGAAACGATATGCCATTACGGTATTTAAATGATCAGTTGCAAGATTACATTGCGCACCTGACAATTAGACAACATAATTGCGACTGATGCATCTGTATCAAACGAAAAGGCTGGAGTAGGCATCTTCTCTTCTTCTCTTGACTGGTCTTTTCCTGTTATACTTCCAGATTACACACCTATCTTCATTGCAGAATTATTTGCTATTGTTCTGGCTCTACGAAAACTTCCTTCAAGCGAATCAGAAGCAGTTATAATTACAGATGTTCTTTCAGTATGTTTGGCGCTCTCTTCGGCGACAAACTTACCGCTCATTAATATGTTCCATCATTTAACACCGGCAAACTTGCGAAAAAATCAGCTGTTATGGGCACCAGGCCACTGCGGAATATATTTAAATGAGATGGCGGACTCATTAGCCACAATATATTTAAGCGGACCCATTACTCCGAATTATACCCGATACTGCTTACGCGACAACAATAAAATTTCGAAATGCGTGTCTGCATAATGAAATAGGCAAATTTTCATTGGATCAATTCAGCGACTTCGCACATCTAAGATTTTGCTGGAATAAGCAGTGGTGTGTATCACGGCAAGTAGAAGTTACTTTCACCAGACTACGCTGCAGAATTCCGAAGTTGAATTATTACTTACATAACGCTGGACTCAGCGCGTCACCGTTATGTCAGTTTTGCGGTGAAATAGAGACAATAGAGCATTTCTTTTTATTCTGTCACCGGTATTCTAATCAGAGAAAAAAATGCCTCGTCCCTCTCCTTCATAAGTTAGGATTAAAAATCAATGTTGCACAAACTTTATCATTTGGTGGCATTACATTAGGTTTTAGCCACAGGGAGGTCCACTCTGCAGTGTTTGATTACATACAGGAAACAAAAAGATCACCATGCTAGTGTATATTGGCTTATTTTCATTATTAATTACAAACATCACATCTGTTAGTCTGACTGTTCGCTCTACAGAATTTTCAAGTATTAGCTGCTCTTTTTTTTTTCTTTTCTCTTTTTAGTCTAAAGTTACAGCGTTTATCTTTAGGTTCATAAGTATTTTCCTCAAATATCCTGCCGCCCGGTTCTTGGCCCATCCCCCTTTGTGGGTAAGGGTCATCAGTAAGAGGTCATCATGATCATCATCATCAATTTAAAACACCTTTATTGCAGAAATTGTTTTGTTTTATCCTATTACTACTCGATTGATTGCCTGTTCTGTACAGTCAGCTTATGTATGTAGTGTCAAACAATTATCCAAAGCTTTCTGTATTCTTTACAATCTTGTTAAGGGTCACTTACGTGAGGCCGAGGAAAACGACGATACGTCAATCCTCCGCCCGTCCGTCCGTTCTCAGGTGGCCCTGCTTACAAACTTAAGCCTGTGATTATGCTGGAGTGAGAAGCCTCGCGATTATGTCTAGGGCTCCCTAGGTTTGTAGCTAACATTTTTATATATCAGGAAGCTAGACTGCCAACATTGCCTTGTTGATTCGGCATCCTAACGGTGCAGGCATTTTTTAAATTTTATAGCTATCCGTTAAGACGATCTGAATATGCTTTTATAAACGACCAATACTCCTTTTTTCTTGCTCATTGGCCACGTTTTCGCACACCACAGATTATTTTTGTTCAGAAGCAGCTAGACCGAATAAACGTGAAAATTCGAGATGTGCCTGCAGCAAATGTGTCCAATCAGAACCTAAACATAGAATATGATGAGATTTTCCTCTCTAAACCTAAATTTCAACCATACAGGGTATTAAATAGCCGGCTGCAAGATTATCTTCCACACGTGGAAACAAATAATGTAGTAGTCACAGACGCTTCAGTAATACGCTTCAGTAATAGACGAAAAGGCAGGAGTAGGCATTTACTCCCCTTCGCTTGGCTGGTCATTTTCATTAAGAGTACCGGACTTCACCCCCATTTTTGAAGCTGAACTCTTGGCAATTATTCTAAACCCTGCGTAAACTAGCTTTGAACGCCCATAGTGCAATAATAATAACAGACTCCATGTCAGTATGCACGTCCCTTACATAACGTCAAAATCAACTGCCCTAAAGACGTTCCTGACGCTAATTCCTCCACAGCTGAAGCTCTTAAAATTATTATGGGTACCTGGCCACTCTGGATTAGAATTAAATGAAATGGCTGACTCACTAGCGCGAGCTGCATTGAATGGTCTAATTCTTTCTGTCCTTCCTGTGGTGGCCAGTATAACTGCGATTTGATATAGAAAATTTTCACTTCGTGCAGACGCCATAGAATTAATAACAGCTAGGGCAGAATTTAGTCATTTAAGATTTCCGTGGAAGATCCAATGGTGTCATACTAGACAATTGGAAGTATTAGTAACTAGACTACGATGTCGTGTGCCCCCGTTAAATCTTATTCACACAGGGTTGGTCTGGCGATATCGCCCCTATGTCACTTTTGTTTAGAAATGGAATCAATAGAGCACTATTTTTTATCATGTCGCCGATACAGATTACTCAGAAAAAGACTTCTTGATATCTCATTCATTAACCTGGGGCTGAACTTCACAATTGACAATGTGCTTACCTTCGGTGCTTCAACTCTGGGCTTCAGCCACAGGAATGTGTTTGATGCCGTGTGTAGATACCTTCACGAAACAAAACGAATACGACTTTAAATTCCCGCTTGTATAAGTAATATTGTAATAGAAAAAAAGCTTTAATATTATTTTTATTATTATTGTGCTTCTTCTTATTATTATTCTTATTCTAATTCCTATTCGGGACAACTATTAAAGTGGCTGGTCTGAATGTTTGAAAAACTATTTCGCAGTGCGTACGTCTTTTTATTACTATTATTTATTTATTTATTCTTTTTTATTGGCATCAACATTCAATACTCAAAATACTTTTTTTTATTTAATGAGATGAATTTTTGGCCAATTCCCCAGAGTGGGTATGAGCCATGCAGTAGAGGATACTACTACTACTCCGCCCTCACGCCGCCATTAGCTCGCGCCACTTCACGTGCCCGCTCTGAAAGCCGACGCTGCTTCTGCGGTTCTGATCTACATCTACATCTACGTCTAAACCACGTCGAGGTGGGCCAGCGTATCCTTAGCTCTACCAGGTGCTGTCACGTCAACCTGGACACCAAAAGGCACCGAAGTCTGAGGGACCGCTGGTGCTATCACTGTGGCAGTTGAACGTCCAAGTACACCCGTGAAGGCTACCGGCAACGTCCCACGGAGATGCAACGCTTTCACGGTTCTCACTGAAAGCATGCGCCTTACTCTGGCAACAACAGCTTAGTGAAATACACTGGGTACTTTGCAAGCCCCGTTTCGCACGTGGCAGCAGCATAGCACCGAATCGGCGAATGTCGAGGGGACTGAATCGTGTTCGCGTAGCCGCGACAATGGCCGAAATTCCGCAGTCTTTCCTGCGCAGCAGCACCAGCAGCAGTGACTTTAGCACCGACGGTGAAGAGGTTGGTTTCTCATTCGGTGAGCCCGAATTCCCTCGCGATGGGAGCAGCGCAATGGCGAGTAAGGAGCCGCAGACTAGACGCGGCATCCGCCACAGCAGCAGCAGCATCTGCAGCAACAACAGAACAAATCCCTTCGAAATGGAAGCAGAACAGCTCAGTCAACGACTCTGCTCGCCGTCGATGTTTCGATTGAGAAGCCCAGAAACACTGGCATCGTCACGCTCGTTCAGGTGGTCAATCGAGCAGATGGCCGTCCTGTTTCCGGTTAACATTGATGAAGAAGAGCTAAGTTCTCTCCAGCCAGAAGATCGCTACGACCCGTTTGAGGAGCGCTTGCAGCAGACCATCGACCAGTTCTTCTCATCCCAGGAAATCGTCCCGTCGCCATTGGAGCCTCCATCGAGGGTCAGGAGCCCTACTCCGGCCTTCGTTGGTGAGAACAGTGGCATACAACCGGGACGAGAGCTCCACGCAGCCACAGTGTGGAGCCAGACGACACTTTCAGTAGCCCCAGAGGTCGACCTCTGCACAGTGTTGGGGGACTACTACACATTCCACGCGACTCAAAACAGGCAAGCAGACCATGAAGCAATCACTGGCCGCAGATCCGTTAGGCGCAGGCTGTTCTGCGGCGTCATCGAAGAAGAACCGGGACTGCCAACCGCTAAGCCTAGTGATTGACGACTCCATGGACGCCTCTCTTCCGTGACGCCCCTCCACATGGTCCCGCATGGAGCTGACGGATGTCGTTCCGCCTGGCTTCTTGGAACTGAGCCCCTGCTCAAGTGAACCGAGGCAGTGTGCGTCTACGAGAAGGCGCTTTAGTCTCGTAGAATAGAATTTCGCCGGCAGCGCCGTTAGAGACAGGTGCGTCAACACCTCCAGACTAGCGGCGCTATTTATTATTTATTTGAATATACTGCTGACTCCCGTGGAGTTGTTGCAGAGTGTGTTGCAATAGCGAATAAAACAAACTTTTATTGCGATAGCAATTATATGGACACTCTCAGCTGGTTTTTACCGGCGGCGTCGCTGTCATGCCCCGTATGTGTGTGTATATATATATATATATATATATATATATATATATATATATATATTATATATATCCACACAGAAAAATAATTCAGAAAAACTTTCCGACGCGCGGAATCGAACGGGCGACCTCTCGCTCCGCAGCGCGCGGCCTTAGACGGCTAGGCCAAGAAGAGTACCGTCTTTCAGCATGCTAACGGCGAGCTATTTATATACACCATTTACTTCAGCGTGCTTTCTTGCTCACCAGCGAGATGGCGCGAAGTGCGCGAGGGGCGCGCTTTAAAGGCCATCGCCCCGCTCGTAGCGTCGCGCACACGCCTCCGTGCACTTCGACCTACAGGGCGTGGTCGCCTGCGTGGGCGCTTATTGCGCTTATCTCGTGGAGGGAAGAGGGGGGTTGTATGTCTTGTGCTTTCACCGCGATGTCCGCGCTGCAGTTACAGAGCGTACGAAGGTGACTTCGCTCGCTGCAGCTGCCGCGTTTGCGAAACAAGCACGCTGTTCAAACAGAAATAAGTAACAACTGCGACACTTGATAGTTCGCGCTCGTCTTGTGTGTGTTTTTCGTGCGTCCTTTGCGCTTGAGCGACGCGCTGGAAATTTCGAGCTGCTTTCCGTTCTTCGCGTTACATTCCAATTTGTTGCTATCGCATTCATTGCTTCGCCGTTGCGGTGAAACTGTGACTTTTTAACTGAGAACAGTGGCATAAAATGTATGAAACACATGATCAAGCAAGAACATAAATCATCATCATCATCAGCCTGTCTACGCCCACTGCAGGGCAAAGGCCTCTCCCATGTTCCGCTAAATCAACCCTGTCCTGTGCTTTCTGCTGCTACAAACTTCTTAATCTCATCTACCCACCTAATTTTCTGTCTCCCCCTCACGCGTTTGCCATCTCTTGGAATCCAGTCAGTTACCCTTAATGACCACCAGTTATCCTGCCGACGTGCTACATGCCCGGCCCATATCCATTTCTTCTTCTTCATTTCAACTATGATATCCTTAACCCCCGTTTGTTCCCTGACCCACTCTGCTCTCTTCCTGTCTCTTAAGGTTACACCTATCATTTTCCTTTCCATCGCTCGCTGCGTCGTCCTCAATTTCAGTTGAACCCTCTTTGTAAGTCTCCAGGTTTCTGCTCCGTAGGTAAGTACCGATAAGATGCAGCTGTTATATACCTTCCTCTTGAGAGATAGTGGTAGACTACCATTCATGATTTGATAATGCTTGCCGAATGAGCCCCATCCCATCCTTATTCTTCTAGTTATTTCAATCTCATGGTTCGGCTCCGCGGTTACTACCTGTCCTAGGTAGACGTACTCCTTTACAACTTCCAGTGTCTCGCCACCTATCGCAAAGCGCTGTTCTCTGCCAAGATTGTTCCACATTACTTTAGTTTTATGCATATTAATTTTCAGACCTACTCTTCTACTTTCCGTATCCAGTTCAGTAATCATGAGCTGTAATTCGTCTCCCGCGTTACTCATCAACGCAATGTCATCAGCGAATCGCAGGTTACTGAGATACTCTCCATTAACTCTTATCCCTAATTCTTCCCAATCTAGGGCCCTGAAAACCTCCTGTAAACACGCGGTGAATAGCATTGGAGAGATCGTGTCTCCCTGCCGTACGCCCTTCTTTATTGGGATTCTGTCGCTTTCTTTATGGAGGACTATAGTGTCTGTGGATCCGCTATAGATTTCTTCCATTATGTTTATATAGGCTTCGTCGATGCCCTGATTCCGCAGTGCCTGCATGACTGCTGATGTCTCCACCGAATCAAATGCCTTCTCGTAATCTATGAAGGCTATGTATAGGGGTTGGTTGTATTCCGCGCATTTCTCTATCACCTGATTGATAGTATGAATATGGTCTATTGTTGAGAAGCCTGTACGAAATCCTGCCTGGTCCCTTGGTTGATTGAACTCTAATGTCGTATTAATTCTGTTAGCAATTACTTTTGTAAATAGCTTGTAGACAACGGACAGTAAGCTGATGGGCCTGTAATTTTTCAGGTCCTTGACGTCCCCTTTCTTATGGATCAAGATGATGTTGGCATTCTTCCAAGATTCTGGTATCCTCCCCGTCGAGAGACACTTCGTATACAGGGTGGCCAGTATTTCTAACATAATCTCTCCACCGTCTTTCAACAGGTCTGATGTTAAGTGATCCTCACCAGCGGCTTTGCCTCTTTGCATTCCCTTTAGGGCTTTCTTTACTTCTCCTGTCAATACTGCTGGGATGTCGGATTCCTCTGGGATATTACTGCTTCTTGCGTTATCATCCTGACTGTCTTGGCTGCTGTACAGATCTCTGTAGAACTATTCCGCTACCTCAACTGTTCTATCCATATTGGTTGTGACCTTGCCTTCCTTGTCCCTTAATGCATACATCTGATTTTTGCCTATGCACAGTTTTGTCTTCGTAGCTTTGAGGCTTCTTCCGTTCTTTAGAGCATGCTCAATTCTCTTCATATTATACTTTCTTATGTCGGCTACTTTACCCCTATTGATTAACTTTGAAAGCTCCGCCAGCTCTATTTTGTCTGTTGCATTTGAGGCTTTCATGGCTTGACCGGCTGCGAAGCGGCTGCGAAGCGGCTGCGAAGCGGCTGCGAAGCAACTGACCAAGGCGGCGGTCAGACCTGCGACGCAGCAGAGGGTGCTAAGAACATAAATACTACTCGCTTAAGGAAAATCATAAGAGAAAGGCACAAAATACATATACAAAGAACTTTAGATAATGAGCTGGCAAGCAATCATTGAAACATTTCTATACTTTTAGTTTATTCACATAAGAAACGGGGTCCCTAAAAATATTAGCGTACTCAAGAATAGATAAGACGACAGTTCCGTATGCTTTAAGCTTTGTGCCACATGAGGAATGGCGAAGCCATTGCTTTGTTAGTGATTTCTGTTATGTAGTCATTCCTGCGCAGATCACTGCGAATGTGAAGACCAAGGTACTTATAGCGCTCGACACGACATATGATGTTACTTACCCTTTAATTGCGTAGTCAAATGAGTTTATTTGTGTTCTATTTATTATAGGCATGACAACACTTATCTTAAAGGGACACTAAAGAGCAAAACGATTTTTCTCGCATTAGTAAAGTAGTCTTCCACGATACCAAAAACACCACGCTTTCTGCACGAAGACGCTTAATAAGCAAGAAAACGCGCAAAAAGAAAATACAGGTGGCGACGCCACCTTGGAATTCCCGCACCATTTGCCGTGACGTCACATATTTTCGACGGCGCCTGCTTGGGCCCACTTAGTTCCTAATCGGATAAATCGAAGTGCATTGTCCTTTGAGGGGGCCAGAGGCTTGACATAACGAGTTTGTGGAAATTTCGTCGAGCCAGTGGCGCCAAAATATGTTAAATGCTCTTTGAAGTCTTTTACGTCACGAATTACAAAGTTGGGCGCGAAATTTTAAAAATGAAACTTTGAACTTGGTTTTCTCTAACAATAAACCTATGGTGGTGAAATAAACTACACGAGAGTTCTCCGAGCACACTTTATCAATCTAAACCAATTCATTGTTTCTCTTTAGTGTTCCTTTAAGGTTTACTGACATTTGTCATGTATTACACCACTGAAAACGTCCATGAGTTCATTTTTCAGTTGCAGTTGATCGTTAGTAAAATTAACAACAAAGTAGAACACGCAGTCGTCTGCGTACAGTCTTATTTCACCATTATGTGTGTCAGCAATGTCATTTATGTAAAGTAGAAATAATAACGGGCCTAACACTGATACAATGACGAGTTTCCCAAAGACTCACATCACGAGTGTGCATGATGCAGAGGTCAGTGTATCAAGACCCTTGCAATTTAATGCGACGTCCAAATACCACATTTGCTCAAATGCTGCATCTGGACTGCGCATGCCTTTGGAATTCCCGCAATGTCGAGTACTGTGAACACTCGCCTTCTTCTTTCTAAGCACGTTGGTGTTTATTGCATCAGTTCTTTGACCAGACGCTACGAAAGGCGTCTGCATCATATCACTTGTGTTATCCATGTCACGATATACATGACATGCATGTCATGAGCATTCGTGTCGTCACCTGCCGTTATGTTCGTCATGCACGCATATCATTTGATGTCCGTTTTATTAAGAGAAATGCAGTGAAGTGGCCACTACGACATCGCGATGGCGTCTTGTCATGTATGACACGAAGTGACAAGCATGCCATGCCATTCATGTCATGAGTCCTAATTTTATTTTTATTTATTTATTTTATTTATTTTACAAATACTGCAGGCCCTATTCGGGCCCAAGCAGGAGTGGGAACAGCATTAACATAAACAATAACAACAATACTGATTACAACAGTCGCTAAATTACCGGTAAAGCAAACGCAAACTACAATCAACATATGCTTCGCAATTCCAAACACACAACATTATAACCGTGATAAAACATGCACATACAACAATTCAACACATGAGGTAAATTCTCTATACATAAAAAATGAACGGTGGGAGTCAACTGCCAACATAGCTGTTCAGCATAACATAGCTTTACATGTCAAACGAAAGGTTATTTAAAAACTGAACAAACGATTCTGTTGTATTAGCGTTAACTACTTCTTCGGGTAATTTATTCCATAGTGATATTGCATGCGGAAAAAGGGAATGCTGGTGTATTTTAAGATTACTAAATGGCTGTTTAACGGTTTTGTTGTGGTTTGTACGACCCGACCGCATGGGGGGCTCAGTTAAGTAACTTTCACGAGGAATTTTATAGTGACCGTGGTACAGCTGATATAAAAATTTCATACATTTCTGCGATGAGCTAGTTTTTTCAATTTTGCCCTGTCGCGAAGAACGGACACGCTTGAAAAACGCGAGTATGTGGTGTATATAAACCTCAAGGCCAGATTTTGCACTCTTTCTAATTTCCCGATTAAGTACTTTTGATGCGGGCTCCATATCAGATCCGCATATTCTAATTTCGGTCTGACGAGAGTCTTGTATGCAGTTAATTTTACGGTTGATGACGTACGACGCAATTTTCGTTTCAAAAATGCGAGCTTTTTTAGCGCGTTGCTGCACACATTTTCTATATGTGTTTCCCAAGTTAAACTGTTTGTAATTGTAACACCTAAATGCTTTACTTGATTGGTTTTTTTAATGTAAGCAGTATTAATAGTATAAGAAAATTCCAAGGGTTCTTTTTTGTTGCTAAATGTAATACACGCAGTCTTCGAAGTATTAAGCTTCAATCCCCATGTTTCACACCATACGCTAATTGAGTGCAACGTATCATTGAGTCGAACTTGAGTCGAATTAGTCGAATTGAGTCGAATTAATATTGTTCATGCACTAGTGTCACGTCATGACAACTTGGTTTACATCAAAGTAATTAAATGGCCGCAAAATCCTTATGACCGTGTGCATCATGTATGTCGTGACGTACATGACATCGTATACATATCATGATCTGTAATCTCTTTGTCATACATGTATAACGTTGTGCCATTTGCGATGTATGTATATCAAGTAAATAAAACGGTGTCGAAACTCCAAGACCGTGTCATGTATGTCATTATGTACATGAAATGCATGGCATCATATTCAAGTTATGACCTGTCATTTGTGTTCGTTGCGCACCCAAGTCATGTCCTGCTAATTTTCGTAATTACCCACTTAACAAAACCACCGCGAGAGCATCAAGACCGCGTCGTGTACATCATGAAGTACATGAGATGCATGACAATTTTTTAGGCTATGACCTGTCACATTCATCTCATGCTCTTGACGTGCCATGCTAATTTTGGTATACATCAAGTTAATGAAACGGCCGCGCGGAAACGAATACGTAGGCTGTCATGCAGACAGACAGATACGCACGAACTGACATTGGTTCGCCAAGAAATGCTTAGCATTTAATAATAAAAGCCTCACCAAGGACATATCCTCAAGCTCTACCGGCAGAAGGAATAAACTGAGCCCAGTTTCTGCGCATTTTACTGAAACCACTTCATTGCTTCACGACGGGCAGTGCCAGCGAACGCGAACCTTCAAACCAAGATGGTGCCCGCAAGATGCTGTGTCTCAGGGGCGTAGCCAGGGGGGGGGGGGGTTGGGGGGGTTCAAACCCCCCCCCCCGAAATTTTTCAGTTTTGCTTGCGTATATATACACGCGCACAGACAAACGCACGCACGAACATACATAAAGTATGGTTGAACCCCCCCCCCCCCCGAAAAAAATTTATGGCTACGCCCCTGCTGTGTCTCCACCCTGTAGCGGAGGAAGCGGACACATTGAGGCGCCCTGCCTGAAATCGTAAAGCTTTTCACTCGAATGTCTCGTTGCCATATCTGTGTCACAGACGTTTGGAGGTGTTCTTAGTAACTAGGGGCTCGTTCAGGTGGCTGTGCAATATATGAGTCGCGATCAACGCTGCAGTCTATTTCATTTGTTTGCCTTCCTATGCGTGCGACCTCTACAGCTAAACGAATGTGCACTTGGTTTTATCTCTCTCTCTCTCTCTCTCTCTCTCTCTCTCTCTCTCTCTCTCTCTCTCTCTCTCATCATTTCCCTCATCGCAACACCAGGGGCGCCATGATTTTTTTACTGTGGGGTGGGGGGCACACACGACAAGTGCAGTTCCTTTGGGTGGGGGAGCAGGGAGGCGGGAAACATATGCGTTGTGTTTGACAATGCTTGCTCTTGGGAGTGAGGAAGGTGGGGCAAGCGATTCTAAGGGGAGGGGGGGGGGTTAGCCGCCCGCCCACTCCCCTCCACCCTGGTCTCAATCTCACTACGGCGCCATTCTGTTGCCCCTATGCTAGCGCGGGGCAGCATTTATCCAGCGTCGCCGCGTCCTCTCCGCGTGCGGCTTTCTCGTAGCGAGGAAGTGAGCGAGGTTCTCGAGGAGTAGCACTATGACGGCGAGGCCTAGCCCAAGGCCAAGCAACAGAAACGTGGCCAGGGAGTGTTCAAGGCTAGCGGATGCCTCTCCCTCGTCAGACTCCGGAGATGGCGACGCCTGCGGCACAACGGACTCGCAACCCGGAGCGGAGATCTCGGCCAACCACTTGTCCAGCAGTCCACCCTCACGCATCTGGCCTAGCCTGCGACGGCGAGGCGAAAGGAAATGAACTCGTCAGATTTTAAGCACACCAATGAGAGTATTTTAGCACGACGAAGACGCATACGAACGTGGTCTACGAAAGGGGTTACGAAGATGGTCGTCATACGAACTTCGCCGAGAACGACTTAGAACGAAGGCACCGAAACCTGAATCAAATATTCGTCTAAGAACTTCAAAAGAGAGATTGAAACATGATTATGAATGAAATGTAAACCAGGATAAAACCTGTAAATAGAATAAGGAATAATGATAAAGATGGTTCATTGTGCTAAGCAAGTTTCAAGGCCAGCGCATGGTGAACATCGTTCAGTAAAAGTAAACAAGGATAAAAATGATTATTGTGCGTGGATCACGCCATGTGCTTGTACTCGTAGAGAGCTTACAGTTCTCAGGCCACCGGCTTTAATGCATGACATGCTTGTGCATAGTTTGTATCCAGTTAACATCACTTTCTACCCGCACTCTATTTAGGCCTTTCTTCCCTTCATCCTATTCCCTGTAGTGTTGCAAGTAATCAAATGTAGGCTGGCTTATCACTCTACATTGCAATAAAGAGCTCTCTCACTATTTATGTCTCTCCAGAGAAGTAGCAGTCTGTTCCCGTGATCACATTTCGTGCCTCTCTTCTTCCACTCTTTTCATTGCATCCTTGCATGGACACATTATCAGGCTACAGAGAACTCTGATCAGAGGCCCATCTCTCTACGTCGTTTGCTCTAATAAATTATCCTCTGCAAGAGCCATTCTCGGTGCACAGGAGTGCGAGCCACTTCAGAGCGATAACTATGCGGCCTACCGCATTGCACTGCAAGGCACTGTCGTGAAGCCATTTAATTAAAGTATGTCTTACTTGGCGTCCAGCGTACGTCGTACGGCCCTGGGCAGTCCCTTGCGCACGAACATGGCCATGGGCACCTGGGTGACCGGCTGCCGGGCGTAGTAGAACTCGCCGTGCAGCATCGGGCAGTAGCGGTGCAGCCGCCGATTGATGGCCACACGCGTGAAGAGCATGGCTGCACGCTCGGCCTGGATGTCTTGCAGCGTCGAGAAGCTGAACAGCTGTGCGGCCGGCAGCGCACCGCCTTGCTCCACCAGACGCCGGTAGACCTTCTGGAACGACTCCACGCGCGTGAACTGCGCACGCCCAGCGGAGAGTTGGACCGGCGACCCGGACGTGAATTAAGCAAAACCACTTTGGAAGGTAACGTGCATGGGAGCACTGTAACATGCATTGCCAGTGTGACCTCTCCATGGTACGCTTCAGATGCGATCTAGAACTTCGTGTGTTAAGAAAAATGATCTAAGCATACTGAATCCCTGCCTCGCGTCAGCGTCAACGTGGCATATAAACCAGTTTTGTGTTTTCACACATTCATTACGCTTTGTTCGTACTTAATTGCGATAGTAAATACATTTAAATTGTGGGCCTATTTTCGTTGTCACTGTCATGTCCCGCATAACGCTTCCAGCCTCCACAAACTAAACGTAATAGTTTTACATTCCCCAACTATATACCGGCGTTTTTTACAGCGAAAGCTGTTATGAGGTCATTTCACCGGCCGTTTTTGGCGCCGTAGTTGTCCGCCGCCGCCGGTGTCCGTAACCAGTATCGCTCGAAATAAGAAAAAAAACGAAATAAGAAAAAAATTCCAGGATGGAACGAGGTTCGAACCTGGGCCCTCAGCGTGGGAGCCCAGTATTTAACCTCTGAGCCATGCCGGTGCTTGAAACTGCGCCGCAAAAAGGTCCAATACAGGCTTCATGTCGGGAAGGTACCACATTAGCATATGCAATATAGCAAGAGTAAAATAAGCACCAAGCGTCGCACAACGCGAATTCTGTAACCAGGCGAGTAGGTTGTTGAATGCTTCCAACCCATTACAAAGGGCTCTGCCATAATTCTTTATCGTCATCAGGCACAGCATCAACAAAGTGCGCATAATGCCTTACATGCGTTTAGCAGGTACCAACGCTCTCCGAAGAATGACGAAAAATGGCACAGTGCCTGCTGCCCTACTTCTCAAAAATTAGAATGATTTATAGCGTAGTGGGTTCCTCACAAGTGCACTTGTATTGGTTGCCAAGGAAGCCCATAAGCCCATGATCCATTTCCTCGGGGTATCAGTAAAATTACAATGATTTATAGCCTAGTGGGTTCCTCGCAAGTGCACTTGTATTGGTTGCCAAGGAAGCCCATAAGCGCATTATCCATTTCTTCGGGGTCTCAGTAAAGTTCTTCGCCCCCCCTCCGTCTCTCTCCCACGTCAACGTATGTTATACAGCATGACGGGAGAGGGAAATAGCGACCGGGCGTCACCCAATTCAAATTACATACCTGGTGGGCCGTTTTTAAAGATTCCAACCCATTACAAAGGGCTGAGCGACAATTCTTCATCGTCATCAGTCGTCGCGTCAACAAAGTGCACATAATGCCTTACAGACGTGTAGCTGGTGCCTCGCTTCTCCGCAGAATGACGAATAATGGCTTAGTAGGTGCTTCCCAACTTCACTAAAATTGTGATTTATGGCGTAGTGGGTACCTTTCTAGTGTACTTGTATTGTAGCCCGAAGAGAGCTTATAACGGGCTCTAGAAACGCCGCTCTGCCAGCTTTCGCTGTGACTGTGCTGCGGTTTCAGCGCAGGCCTGGCATTTTGTTTTAATTCGATAGCAATTATATGGACTCTCGAGGTGTATTTTACACGGAAATGACTCCTTCGCCATCATTTTCCGTGTAAAGTCCAAATGTGCGTGTTGTGTTGCTGCGTCTTACGTTGCTGCTGGGGTGCCAGTGTGTGTGTATGGGGGGGGGGGGGATTTTTCGCTCGGGCAGTAACTGCGAACTTTGATTCTCGACAGACGCTACTAGAAGTATCTTAACCTTGTATGTGCATTCTCTTCTTACTTACTTCGCGTTGAAGCCACAGACAGCACGAAAACCGCTTCGCTCCCTCGAGCGGCCGTAGCGGCCTTCCAAAAGTATCGAAAGGTGGGCTAGTTGGTAATTCATACTTCTTCGGCTTACTGGGAGCGCGGTACACACAACAGACGAAGGAAGAACCACAGAACACGAGCGCTCACTAACAACTGGTTTAATCACACATTATAAGGACACATTTATACACAAAGGTGCGCATGTCAAAAAAAGGAAAAAAATTACAGCACGAGCAGCACGCGGCGCACTTTATCGAGGCACTTGTCTAAGAACTATCTATGTATTTAAATTCACAGTCATGTGGTGATAATGAAGGATGGCCTATACACTGGTGGCTTATACACTGGATGGCTTATACACTGATGGCTTATACACTTATACCTTTTCTTGACATGCGCACCTTTGTGTATTGATGTGTCCTTCTAATGTGTGATTAAACCAGTTGTTAGTGAGCGCTCGTGTTCTGTGGTTCTTCCTTCGTCTGTTGTGTGTACCGCGCTCCCAGTAATCCCAGTAAGCCGGCCGTATTCCCTTACACCAGCGTTTTGCAGAGTTACGCGAGGTCGGTTCTAAAAGGAGTTAGCTGCTACCTCTGCGTCGTATAACATTACAATTTGTTGCTATCGCATTCATCGCTCCGCTCTCGCGGCGAAACTGTGACTTCTTTTTTCGTGCTTCTCACTGAATACCTATTTCTCTTTTACAGAAGGCCGTCGACAGAGATGTTCGTGCTCTTATGGGAGCCGTAGCTATAGACCACATCATGTACGTATCGAACTGTTCGTGGCATGCAAACAACGCAAGAATGATGCACTGCGTAAACTTTTCGCCACGCAGGTGAGGTTTTGAAAGATTTGCGGTAGCACCGGTGCTGTTTTCCGACCCCTATCTATAGCTGTCTCAAGGTCTTCCCGCATACAAAGAGAGGTAGACAGTTCTCATCATCATCGCATTATCAGACCATGAAGAAACTTTAGTAGAACATTGTATGCAGTACTATCTGTTCGCATTTATGATGTTTATATCTGATAACGTGACGAGCCTCGTTTGTACCTTCATGGCCTGATAGAATCCAGACCCGCGCAGCAACACCGGTCGTATCTTCTCCTCCCGTGCCAGATCCTCTATATCCCAGATTCGTTCGACATCTTGCTTGACCAGGAGGCTGGCTTTCATAAACGCCGTAAAGAAAGTGGTCACCAAGATGACGCTTATCAGCCAAAAGCCCGTGACCAGACGCTGGCTGACGGGGTTCGGCTTGCTCCAACAGGACACGGCTGCAGCGAAAGAGTAAAGCGAGAGGTTCAACCCTTGCAGGCGTCGCAGCCTCAAAACACGCTGTGTGACATTGGACACGTTCGTTCGTGTCGGCTACAGATGTGTCGCATGTTGAGAGAACATGATAGGAGATATGTTTGCTAAACGTTCATGATGAGCACATGCGCTGACGATACAGTAAAGGTTTTTCTCAATGCCAACGTCACAACCATCGCGCCCAGAAGGGGCGCGTAGTGTGCCCCTAGTATTTATATACGATTCTCTCTCACGGGCAATCTCCCTCACGGGCAACGACCAGTGTTCAGCTTTCGACGAATGTGTTCAACTGCGGCACATTTCTCGACCATGGCGACCTTCTGTGTCAGAATTGTGCGTCGCTAGAGCGCCTCATAAGACTAAACTAAATCCTGACAGTTCGATTAGCCACGATAAGCAGGTAACAGGCGAAAGCCTATGCTCTCACATGGCACTCAATAAATTATGGGTTTTCGGTACCATTCTTGTTCGCGCGGCCGACACCGGACACCGAGTTTTTGTTCTCGTGAGCCATAAAAGGTTTTCGCCTTAAACGGGTCATGAACTACCCCTCGGTCTTGGTGAGATAACACATCCGGCGGATAGCAGACACCGCTTTGAACATCTCGGCCAAATCTTGCAGTCGTGCGCGGCAAAGAGGGTTTAGAAGCGGAGCGCGAAATTGCCATTTTTTTCAGGCGCCCTCTTTTCATACAGCGGCCTGTGCTCACTCTCTTCGGAGATGCTGGCGCCTGCTGTTTGACGTCAAACAACAGATAGCATGTTATTCGCTAATAGCCGACATAACTCAAGAGCGGGGTTTTGTTCAACTGCGCTTCTTTGCACGGGGTTCCGCCACGTGCTAACGCAGAGCTCCATAATCTGCTAACATTACACAGTGAGCCACACATGCGCACAGGAATCACAACGGGAGAGAGCGATCGCGTATCATCACGCGCTCTCAAGGTCATGACGAGCTCACATATATAACTCCGTTCTCTCGCGCCATACCTCACTATGTAGTTTCCAGCGCGTTCGTCGAAACGAGAGACGAGAGAAAGCGCTTAAGCGCACGACCCACCCTGTAACTCCGCTCGTTCTTGTAGAATTCGAGAAATTTTAGGGGCGAAGCTCCTTATAGCGGCACCCGTTCGTCCCTCGTAGCGTAGTATGTAACCAGTCTTACGCTTTGACCTGCAAGGTGGTGCCGGTGGGAGATTTTTTCTGTGCGTTGTTGAACAATAAAAAATTCGCAGCGTTAGCTAAAAGCCGACTTCTTCTGTCTCTCATTCCCATTAGCAGCCATTCTTTACCTCCAAGGTAGTGCCTGGTGAGATTTCTCCTGTGCGTGATTAAACAATAAAAATTTTGTTCAAAACGCCGTTGATTGATGAAATAAACCAACAAAAGACGCCAGATGTTTCTAAAGCAAAACGAAAAGACGCCAGCTGCTTAACGAAAGACGCCAGATGTTTTCTAAGCAATGCTTTTCTAAACAATGAAAATTCACAGCGTACATGTGAAATTAAAGTGCGCTGCAAGTCGTCATAACTCATCGAACCTTTAGTATAAACGCGCCCGATCTCACGTCGGTGATGATGTACTGGGCAGAATTCACGGAAGATTCACGGTTTACCGATGAACCTCCGCAGCTTCGCCCACTCATCATCATTCACTCCGTGGATATGCTGTGATTTTTTTTTTCAGGCACTCGACTCGTGAGGGAATAAACTCCGATTCCGAGGTATAACTCGATGATCACTTCGAATAGTGGTTCATGACCTCTTTAGCATACCGGTTGTAAGCAACCCTTTTGAACCCTTCTGCACCTCGCCCTGTGATGCACTACCTCTTGGATCGGCCCATCCAACTTTCGTAAACGGTTTGTGTTCGACGCCGAACGCCCGTATTTTTATTCATGAGTCATACGAGCCTTTCTCCTTGATATTTTGCCGGTAGTGCATTTCGTGCGCATTAATGCATTGACAGGTGTATGTTCTTCATGTTTGTTCTTGGAATTCGTCTTTCTTTTTCTCGTTTTTTTGCCCTTCTAGGTAAACATGTCAGGCTGGGTCACTAAGCTAAAATTTATTCCTCTCTTTCTCTCTCTCTCTCTTTCTTAGCTTCCACGTTGAACGAACGAGAAATGACGCGCAAATTTGCACCCTGTGCCCTTATATTGTACGCGGAACTCCATGGCTCTGTAATACCGCCAGTATCATGGATTGTTTGCCGACGAAATTAGTCCTAGTTAATGCGGACATCGTATGCATCGGGCAGTATAGCGGTGAACAAAATGGCGCACTCTTGCACTCACTCTCTGAAAGAACGCTGGCGACGAAATGCCAAATGAAGTATCCCGGACCACGAGATTTCTCTTTGCCCGCTCCCAAGGCTATTTCGATGACGTAGTGGAGCAAACCACACGCCAGAAGGCTGGCGACGATCAGCATCCAGACCTGAAAATTGCAACCGTAAAAAACAAACGTATACAACCACGCCGTGTATTTCCTGCAGCACACGGTTTACGACAGGTTTCCTAGGAAACTATAGTCTCGTAAGGAATTCAAATCTGCCGTAATAAGCCATACATATTGCAACATAGGCACATAAAGAAAAATTCACAGGGTCCCTTATGCATTCGCCTAACACGACTCGAAGGCGAAAGCCATCTTCGCCTTTCTTTCTTTGTTTTTTTTCAGTCGATGTATTGATTGTCCCCCATCTCCCACAGCTTTTTGTACCTCACCTAGTTTTGCCCTGCCTCCGGTATCGGCCCACGCTTGACCAAGGGACGATGCCATGTGGTGACGTCATCACGTGACGTCACGTTAGATGACACCGCATGGTCACATCACAAATTTTGTCGATCTGTGACGTCCTGATGACGTCATACATGGGGACGTCATCACGTGGTGGTTATTTTTTGCTTCACTCCTGTTGACGCCGATGGTTAATTTTCGCGTTTGATGTGGTGTCTAAGGCTTTCGCCTTAATAAAACGCGTACAAATTCAGATTGCGCAACTTCCTCGCGTGCAATTTCCCGCTGTCGTTTACATCAACCGCATGGTTTCCGAAATGGTCCGAAGTGTGACGCTGACGTCATACAAAGTGTTCCGTGACATTGATGCAGAACCGTTCCTGAGCATGCTCCAAAACTTTCTAGCAGAGACTTGAGTTAACATTTTAAGCTCCCCAAAGTCAATCAATATACATGTGCATTCATCGCTGCAGCGCGCCCTAATAGTCGTTATTAATATTATTGTTTTCTTTTATGTTCGCTGATTGCTACAGCAAATCATGACTTGAGCGGTTATTCCAAACTGTCGGTGAAGTTTTCGGCAAGTATACATATGCAAGGTTCCTATTGCAGAGACGGGGGAAATAACTGCTTTTCAAGAAGCATGCCCGGAGACGATGCAACGATCTGGGTGTCTATTGAAACAGTACGCGTATTCTACTTACGAGTATGCTGTGTATATAGCCCTCGGGTGTATTGGAAGGCGTGTCCCAATAACTTATGCTTACTTCAACGCGCTCTTTGAAAGATACGACGGCAACGCGCATACCTAATACTGTTTGTTCAAGAGTCGAGCAGAAACTCAAAGCGAACAGCTCTAATAATTTTTTAAGAGTAGATCTCAAGGCGTCCAATCGCCACTCAAGAAATCTAAAATATCCTGTAATTTCTGAGTAAATTTTTTATATGGAAAGGGAGGAGGAGGGGGGCGGATTGCCTTTATCTTTAATTTTTTAGACATCCGACTTGTGCATCATCACCATCATCATGCACGATTACACATTTGCATCCTCTTTCATTGACCTTCAGTGCAGAGTAGTATGCAGAAAGTGCTATCTCAGGGCGACCCCTCTGCTTTCTTCAAAGTAACTTCTTTGTATTTATATGAGGTGTAATCGCGCGCATTTCAATTCTAGCGGCGGGTTTACGACACCACGTGATCTCGCTAGAAATCACGTGACGAGAGGCGTTCGCTGAACTCAGAGGAGGAGCTGGCTAAGACGCCCGAGACGGCAGGTCACGTGATCTCGCTTTGACCAATCAAGTGTAAGAGCGCGTATTTCAAATCTATCGGAGAATTTACGACACCACGTGATCTCGCGAGCCAATTACATACAGTGGCACGCTTACAGCTTCGCTGTGTGGCACTGGCTTATTTCTTCTGGTTCCCTCTCTCTCTTTTCTTGGCCATGAAGGGAAAGCTGCGGGGGCGGAGCCTCTGCATGTGTATACTTCTACGCCAAGTAGTCCGGTTTGGTGCGCCTTTCGTACCACTGTGGGATGTGATGACTGCGCGGCATAAGCGTTGGACGGCATTTTGATTTGTCTGCTTGGACGACCATTTGAGGGTGAAGTTCGGCGCAAGTTTCTCAGGCGAGTGTATGGAAAACCCAGAACGAGACGGACGCTCACCTAACGATGCAGACGCCGTCGCGCGTTTCAGGTACGCGATAAAAGGCACGACAGTCTCACACGTGCAAAAACGCGAAGTGGCGATTATAAATTTAAACGTATATAAATATGTCACTGGTGCGCTGCAACCTGTCGCAAGGCGCGTCTTCTAGAAAATGAAGGAGCTTTTTTTTTATTCTCCCCGTAGAAAAATACGGGCACAATTGTGGGACTACCCTCATTAGCGGTATCACTCGCGCAATTTGGCTGTGTACCCTTGGTTTTGGTGGCTCCATACCTTGGCTCCATGGCCAAGAAAAGTTCTCCGCGCGTATAGACTATTTTACGGATGTGTTTCGGTGCCGCCATATATGGGGCTATCAACCTTGCAGTTTTGTATCTTTAGCACAACGAACAGCGCTACGGTGACCGTATACGCATGAATACGGTTGGGTTGGTGCATATGATGTTTCCTAACCTTATCAATTTACGTAAAAAAAAAAAACAGATTCCTTTAACAGCCCAAGGTGTCGGCACCCGCATGTATTACGCAATGGACTGAACGTGGGTGTCTCGAGGACTTTGTTAAAGGAATTTCTCACGGTTTCGGAAGTTGAAACGGGCTCGAAACGGTAGCTCGTTAAGACCTGCCAACTTATTAGGAGGTTTAGTCCACTAGACTCGCACTGAGTTAAGGATATGAAAGGGTCACTGGTGATAATCTGTATTAATTTCTGCCCACAGCATAAAGTACATGCTATGATTGTTTGATCACCGTGGGCGAAAACGTGAGCGCGATGCTGAAGAGATTGCTGCTGAACTGCTTCGGCCTCCCTCCGAGGATGACCATCTCCTCGTACGAGTAGGGCACTGTTGGGTCGGCCACCGACACGCGCTGGGCAGTCACCACCAGGGGCCCTGGTGCGATATCCGCCTCCTGTCGTTAAAAAGAAGAACAGGCAGATAACTCATTCATTGGACTGCTGCTGCATGAGTACAATGTTGCATCTTGTTAGGTCTTTTTAGTGCATTGGCTGCCGAGGCGTATTTCTCGTTTTTGTATTTATTTATTTTTCTTAGTTTTTTTCGTTTATTTATTTTGTAGAGTTTCATTTCTTTGTTTTGGTTGTTTACTGTCAGAGAATGTTTACCTTATTTGAAAATGTAAGTGGAAGTGGCAAACGAATACACTGCATTTTTTTTTAACTTGGAAATGATAAATGGCGCGTTCTTCAGGACAAGGGCAATAATAGATTAGAAGAGATCTAACAAGAAACACAGCTCATCCGCTTGCAGAGTTTATAAAACCTGGACTGGAAAACATGGGTGACTGTGGAACCAATGTGCGCTCATTTTTGTCGTCTAGTTAAATTTAATATGCTTTTAAACTGACTTTTTTCAACCTTACATAGAATTGCGTTTATATGGCGCTATGAATTTACGCAAAAGACTTCTTCGGTCATCTGTTTGAGCATCTTCTTGTGCAGCTATTTTTTCCGTGCCACTATATGCAGTGTCTTCTAAAGCTACTGCTTCATGCACCTTTTTTGCAAGTGCCCACTTCACGCGTGTTTTCGAGAAAAAATACGCTTGATGTGATTTAATTTGATTTGAAGTATAGTTTTATTTCAATGATTGAAGCTAAACTGTCCGTCATTGTCTCGCTGATTCATGTGAGTGGTCGAATTTGAGGTGTTTATGATTATAACACTCTTCAAAACCATACATGACCCAAAATGTAGCTCGATCTCGCAGCCTACCATCTTTAGGCAGACATCTTCGTTTGTATAGGTTATATACAGGGGCCTTATCACAACTTAATGACGCTTCAGTGTCAGGTAAGCACGTATAACAGCGTCGATTACCTATAGTAACTGAAAAAGCTTTCCTTTGTTTACTAAAAGCATACGAAAGTTGTCGCCCTTTCTCCTCAATTCAATCGTACTGCTGGGGACGAAAGGTACCCATGAGGTTTGCGAAAAAGCCGAATTCTAGCTCAGCCTAGGAACATAGTCTATAATTGATTGTTGGAGTCTGTAGTAGACTTTGAGACCTGCACACACTTTTTCATTAAAGCAAGAGTCATGCACTAGCAGAGCAGAAAATCTGCGTTTGCTGCTCATGCCCTGGATACTTCTGGCTCCGCATTCACGAAAACGTCTTACGCGAAAAAAAATTTCGTGAGAGAACATTTCAGCCAATCACGGGCATATCATTAGCGAAGCCGGCTGACCAATTGGGAAACGCACTTACGAAAGAGAAGTTAGAACTCTGAATTCGGCCCCTGTTCTCGGGAGTATACGTCTTGCATTTCGTGGAAAGCCCGTTCTGTTTCGCAAGATGATAAGATGTAACTTAGTGGTTACCAAGGCTACGAAGTGGCACGAAACTTACGTTCTTGACCAACATTCCAACAATTCCGGGCCAGCTGTTGTTCACAGACTCCCCGCCGAACGTGCCATATCTAGGCTTGACGAACGTAACACTATGTAAGAAAAAAAAGAGATAATAGGACAAGAAAGGAGGGGGGGGTACATGAATAACACTTGAACGACATTACGATGCGTGATTAACAGTTACGTAATAGCAACGTCGAGGTTCCTGCAACTCACTTCAGTCGCAGAGAGTCTATCGTCGCATGAGCGATCTTTCCAATGAAGCCCAGGAGCTTGACGTGGCCATTCTCCTCTTTAGCGTCGATGTAGGGAAGGTACTGAAAGACAATACTCACAACTAAGTGATTGTTTAGTCTGTCAGCTAGCAAACATGTAATTCCGTTGAATCGTTTGCTGACGTCACTACGTTCAAAATAGCCAGCTGCAGCCAAGTTTAACTAAATGTGCATGTGAAGTCCGCAACGAAAGTTCTTGAGCTACAAACGCCGCCAAAAAAGGCTGAATTCACACGAATGCGCGAGCTATAATTTAGAGCCATGAGAGAGAGAGAGATATATATAAAAGCGAGGAAAGGCAGGGAGGTTAACCAGGGGGGGGGGGGGAGGTGATTCTTAAAAGGAAGACAAGATTCCCTATATGCCTCTTAATTCCAGAAGTAGTTGATTGGATTACAAAAAAAAATTTATATCTAGAAATTTTCGCAACAGATTATGGCCTGTACACCAAAATTTGGAAGAAATTACAGAATATTAGAAAACATCAGGTTGCCTTATTGAAGAAAGCTATCGTTTTAGTGTGCGCTTCCCTTTTCGGGCGGCATTTTACATTTTTACACGGTTTAGTTTTGCGGTCTGTCCAAACGATTATTCGAGAAATCAGCACTGTCTTTTTTTTTCTGTTGTTTAGTATTTTAAGGTGAACTATCACTGCATGCCTACCGACAAATACGCAATCTTCCAATGCCTCTTTCGGAGATCCTCCATTTTGAGTCCTGCGTGGTTGGCGTTTTGAATCGGTCTGCGCTGCGATTGGCTCCCACATACTGCAGGAGTCCGAATCTCTGCCTTGCACAGTGTACGAGATATTGATTTAATTAGCGGAATGACCGCTATTCACTGTTCGAACTTTTCTAATGACCTATGTGACTACCCCCGATAACCTGATACTCCTATATAAGCACTGAAAGAGCATACGAAGGGGGTGATATAGTAGGCATATGGAGAAACGGGGTCGTAATCTGTCCTTGAACGCGGGAAGAAAGTTTATTGTGTCGTGTCCTCGAAGAGGACATCACATGCACTGTGTCAACAGACATGAAATTGTCCGAAGAGACAGAGTTCGCAGAAATCGATCGTTTCGCCACAGAGGAATCAAATTCATCAGCCCTATTGGCTTTCAGAAGTTATCGACTGCAAGGCTACCTGCGCGCATTTCGATTTCCCCTGATGGGGCTTTTTTCGTTGCACCTTGATCAAACTGTACACCGTAGTGTTGAACTTGAGCAGTGTGGTTGATTGGGCTAGTTGCTGCATAATAGATGAAGAATAAAACAGCGCTTAAAGGGACCGACAACTGCCCAGAATATGAAATGAGTTGACTCCACTGATATAAAGATTGTCCGTAGCACTGACTCAAACCAACCCTGTTTTTTTTCGCGAGAGGTGAAGTTATATTTTTATTTCTTAATTGAAAGTCGCAAAAAAATGACCTGTGGCGCCTCTGGCGGCAAAAACATGAACGATCTGATGAAGACGGCCACGTGACCGTTGATTGCTGTAGGCGGTTGACGATTTTTTTGTTAGTATTGAAATATTGTTCATTTCTTTATATTAAAAGGTATTACTCCATAATAATGTACATATAGGCCTGCGTTAGTAGTATGCATTAAAGTGGCGCTGCCTTCGCGTGACGCAATGATCCCATGCTCGTCAGCGCGTCTTGAGCAACTTTTCAGGTGCTCATGCAACCGTGCACGCAGTTTCCAGGTCGCTATGATTTTGGAGCGACATAGTTTTGCTATCTACACTTCGTCTCAGAAATGACGCGCGCTTCTACTCGGTGCGGCCGTGCATATGCACAGTTACGTTTTCGATTACTTGGCTTGGCTTGTGTATCGAGAGAGTAACGACGCCGGGACAAGCCATCCATGACACAGGCGCAGGCAACCTTGGGCGCAGGCGCACACAACGCTGTACAAATACCGGGAAGGTGTATAAAGCCACACATCTCATTGTAACAGCTTGCTATTTTCAAAAATGGTTGGAAAGCTCAAAATAAAGGTGGTTAAGCATAGTTACAGTAACTCCTGCGAAAGGAAAACAACGACAGCTTTCACAAGGGCTAGCGGCATCGCTATCAATTCTCAGCGTTGCTGGAGCAAGCCTCCATGCGTGTTTGGAGCCTTTCAGATCGAAAAATACTGCTTATAAAATAACTACGTGCTTTTCGGATAAACCACTGCGGCTACAAACGCTACGAAGGGTGAGCTTCCTGTCGCGCCATAAAAAACTGTGTCGAGAAAAATCAGTTGTCGGTCCCTCGGGACGGGATGAAGACACGGACACGGCGCTGCTGTGTCACTGTCCTGCTAACTTCTATTGCCGAGACTCTCTTAACGTCAGTAAGAGTGTGCAATAAGAGACAACGTAATAAACCGGCTTATCACGCCTCGCTGTTGCACAGCTGTTATCCCCTACGTAGATGAGGTGTCGCACAGGCTAAACCTTACGGCTGGCAAAATAGGCGTTAAATTTCTGTTGTGCGCACGCGGCAAGCTTGTTGCGCTGTGCCGCAGGGTCAACAATGAAGGACCTAAACAACAAGCATGTGTTAAAGGGACCGACAACTGATTTTTCTCGACACAGTTTTTCACGGCGCGACAGGAAGCTCACCCTTCGTAGCGTTTGTAGCTGCAGTGGTTTATCCGAAAAGCACGTAGTTATTTTATAAGCAGTATTTTTCTATCTGAAAGGCTCCAAACACGCATGGAGGCTTGCTCCAGCAACGCTGAGAATTGATAGCGATGCCGCTAGCCCTTGTGAAAGCTGTCGTTGTTTTCCTTTCGCAGGAGTTACTGTAACTATGCTTAACCACCTTTATTTTGAGCTTTCCAACCATTTTTGAAAATAGCAAGCTGTTACAATGAGATGTGTGGCTTTATACACCTTCCCGGTATTTGTACAGCGTTGTGTGCGCCTGCGCTCAAGGTTGCCTGCGCCTGTGTCATGGATGGCTTGTCCCGGCGTCGTTACTCTCTCGATACACAAGCCAAGCCAAGTAATCGAAAACGTAACTGTGCATATGCACGGCCGCACCGAGTAGAAGCGCGCGTCATTTCTGAGACGAAGTGTAGGTAGCAAAACTATGTCGCTCCAAAATCATAGTGACCTGGAAACTGCGTACACGGTTGCATGAGCACCTGAAAAGTTGCTCAAGACGCGCTGACGGGTATGTGATCATTACGTCACGCGAAGGCAGCGCCACTTTAATGCATACTACTAACGCAGGCCTATATGTACATTATTATGAAGTAATACCTTTTAATATAAAGAAACGAACAATATTTCAATACTAACAAAAAAATCGTCAACCGCCTACAGCAATCAACGGTCATGTGGCCGTCTTCATCAGATCGTTCATATTTTTACCGCCAGAGGCGCCACAGGTCATTTTTCGCGACTTTCAATTAAGAAATAAAAATATAAATTCATCTCTCGCGAAAAAAAACAGGGTTGGTTTGAGTCAGTGCGACGGACAATCTTTATATCAGTGGAGTCAACTCATTTCATATTCTGGGCAGTTGTCGGTCCCTTTAAGAAACATGTTAGGCGCCATATCTTGAATGTGTATGTGCGATCGTGTACAAGATACCATTTGCTTGTGGGCGCTGTTACATCGACCAAACAGGCCGATGCATAAATGATCGGCTGAGGGAGCGCGCTCACTCTCTGAAAGGCTCTGTTCCCAGCCATTTGGCTGATCTTTGTAAATATTGTCACGTGGTCGTGACGTCGACGAAGACAGCAGTCAGCACGTCCGAGATGAAACTGTTTATTTGGCCGAACTTGTGGCCGGGAAACTGAAGGTCAAACTACAGCAATACACTGATAGCGTCGAACAGAGCGTCGACCGTCGATCAACTGACAAGCGGTGAAGCGCGTCGGCATTTAAACATGTGCTGTCGAATATTCCAGCATTATCGCTGGCTGTCGCGCAAATTCTAGAATAAGCTCGAGTGTGCGCGTCTTGCGCGCAATCTTAACAAAACGATCTACAATGATCGCGAAGGCCTCTCGAACCATGAGGCGTGGTTTGCGCTGAGCGTTGCTGACAGTCTTTTTGGGCGAAAAACGAATAAAGCAAAAGTGATAATAAGAAACGCCCGTGGCAATGCCCCCCTCTGAAAAAGCATCGTCCCGATGCTTAAAACAGAACAGGCCAATGCATGCAAGAATAAAGCAACAAAGTACAATAAACAATAAGCACAAGCAAGAAAGTACAATAATAAAGCAAAATGATAGTCTTCAGATTCGCTAACGCAGTGTAATATGGTTTGAGGCGCACGACATGGACGACTTCAGGTCGTGCACGGCGCCGCTGAGAGTTCGTAATGCCGTCAGGGACAACCTCGTAGTCGAGTGCGCCGAGGCGTCGAAGTACCCTGTACGGTCCGAAGTATCGTCGAAGAAGCTTCTCGCTCAGTCCGCGTCGTCGTATTGGAGTCCAGACCCAGACACGGTCGCCGGGTTGGTACTCCACGAAGCGTCGTCGAAGGTTGTAGCGGCGGCTGTCAGTCGTCTGCTGGTTCTTGATCCGTAGGCGGGCGAGCTGTCGTGCTTCTTCGGCGCGCTGTAGGTAGGTGGTCACGTCGATGTTTTCCTCGCCGGTCACGCTTGGTAACATGGCGTCGAGCGTCGTTGCCGGGCTCCGTCCGTAGACCAACTTGTATGCCGTCATCTGTGTCGTTTCTTGTACGGCCGTGTTGTACGCGAAGGTCGCGAACGGAAGGATGGCGTCCCATGTCTTGTGTTCGACGTCGACGTACATGGCCAGCATGTCGGCGATGGTCTTATTTAGACGCTCGGTGAGGCCATTGGTCTGCGGGTGGTAGGCTTTGGTGCGGCGGTGGCTCGTCTCGCTGTACTTGAAGATCGCCTGAGTTAGGTCCGCAGTAAAGGCGGTACCTCTGTCTGTGATGAGGACCTCTGGGGCACCATGATGCAAGACGATGTGCTCCACGAAGAACTTGGCTACCTCGGCGGCACTGCCTTTGGGCAAGGCCTTTGTCTCGGCGTAGCGGGTGAGGTAGTCAGTTGCCACGACGATCCACTTGTTTCCGGTATTGGACGTCG
The DNA here is from genome assembly GCF_013339695.2 of Rhipicephalus sanguineus. Classification (NCBI taxonomy): domain Eukaryota; kingdom Metazoa; phylum Arthropoda; class Arachnida; order Ixodida; family Ixodidae; genus Rhipicephalus; species Rhipicephalus sanguineus. The sequence goes on along the minus strand of NC_051177.1, from coordinate 123,386,604 downwards.
GGAACGGCCCCAGTAAGTTCATCCCGATTTGCTGGAACGGTCGTCGAGGTGGCTCGATAGGCTGCAGAAGTCCGGCTGGCCTAGTGGGCGGTGTCTTGCGTCGCTGACAGTCCCGGCGGGTCTTTACGTAACGGGTGACGTCGGCGGAAAGGCGCGGCCAGTAGTACTTCTCCTGTATTCTTGCTAGCGTGCGAGAAACACCCAGGTGTCCAGACGTTGGGTCGTCGTGCAGAGCCTGGAGGACCTCTGGCCGCAATGTCGAGGGTACCACGAGAAGGCAATCGGCTCGAAGCGGTGAGAAGTTCTTCTTTAGGAGAACACCGTTGCGCAAGAACAACGACGTCAGTCCCCGCGTGAATACCTTCGGAACAACGGTGGTCCTGCCCTCGAGGTATTCCACAAGGCCCCTGAGTTCTGGGCCCGCTCGCTGTCGTTCGGCGAAGTCGTCGGCACTTATGGTTCCCAAGGAGCAGTCGTCCTCCTTGTCCTGCGGCGGTGGGTCGACGGGGGCGCGTAGACAGGCAGTCAGCGTCGGAATGTTTTCTTCCGGACTTGTAAATGACGGTAATGTCGAATTCTTGAAGTCGTAAGCTCCACCGTGCGAGCCGACCTGAAGGGTCCTTCAAGTTAGCTAGCCAACACAATGCGTGGTGGTCACTCACAACCTTGAAGGGCCTGCCGTAGAGGTAGGGGCGAAACTTGGATGTAGCCCAGATGATCGCTAGGCACTCTTTTTCTGTTGTGGAATAGTTCGTTTCTGCCTTTGATAGCGACCGGCTAGCATAACTGATGACCCTTTCCTGTCCGTCAGTCTTCTGCACAAGGACGGCGCCGTCCTACGCTGCTTGCGTCGGTGTGGATTTCCGTATCGGCGTATTCATCGAAATGCGCTAGTATCGGAGGCATCTGAAGGCGTCGTTTCAGTTCTTCAAATGCTTCGATTTGCGCCGTTTCCCACTTGAATGGCACGTCGGTCTTCGTGGGGTGAGTTAGCGGCTCGGCGATTCGTGAAAATTCCTTGACGAAGCGCCTGTAGTAGGCGCACAAGCCGAGAAAACGGCGCACGGCTTTCGTGTCGGTGGGCGGCGGGAAGGCAGCGATGGCAGCTGTTTTCCGCGGGTCTGGGCGAACACCATCGCTGCCGATAACGTGACCCAAAAACAAGAGCTCCTCGTACGCGAAGCGGCACTTTTCAGGCTTCAAGGTGAGGCCGGAGGTCTTGATTGCTTCCAGTACAGCTTCAAGGCGCCGGAGGTGTTCGTCGAAGCTTGGGGCAAACACAACGACGTCGTCCAAGTACACGAGGCACGTCTGCCACTTCAAGCCAGCCAGCACTGTGTCCATAACACGTTGGAATGTCGCAGGTGCCGAACAAAGACCGAAGGGCATGACCTTGAACTCGAACAGGCCGTCTGGTGTTATAAAGGTCGTCTTTTCTCGGTCTCTCTCGTCGACTTCGATTTGCCAGTAGCCGGTCTTGAGGTCCATCGACGAAAAGTACTTCGCGTTGTGAAGTCGATCCAGGGCGTCGTCTATCCGTGGAAGAGGGTACACGTCCTTCTTCGTGATTTTGTTCAGGCGACGATAATCGACGCAGAAACGTAGGGTTCCATCCTTCTTCCTCACTAACACGGGAGACGCCCACGGACTCTTGGACGGCTGGATGATGTCGTCGCGTAGCATTTCGTCGACTTGTTCCTTAACGGCGTCCCTTTCTCGCGTCGAAACCCGGTAGGGACTCTGACGGAGTGGTCGAGCATTTTCTTCCGTTATGATACGATGTTTAGCAAGGGGCGTTTGCTTGACCCGTGATGACGACGAGAAACAGTCCTTGTATTTCTTCAGAAGGCATCGGAGCTGTTGCTGTCGACGGGCGGGAAGGCTTGGGTTTACGTCAAAGGATGGCTCAGGCATTGCGGTTGTCGCTGTAGCTTCGTCAGAATCAGAAAAGGCAAACGCATCGCTGACAGCCAAGATTTCTTCGACGTACGCAATCGTCGTGCCCCTGCTCAGGTGTCTGTATTCTTGGCTGAAATTCGTTAGCATCACGCTTCCTTTTCCTTCATACAGCCGAGCAATGCCTCTTGCGACGCAAATGTCACGGTCTAGCAGCAAGCGCTGATCGCTCTCGATGATACCTTCGATGCATTCAGCCGTTTCGGTGCCGACGGGAATTATGATGCTGGATCTAGGAGGTATGGTGACTTGATCCTCGAGCACGTTCAGGGCATGTTGACATGGGTTCGTATCCGGCGGTGTCGCTCTCTCCGACGATAGAGTTATCGACTTGGTTCTTAGGTCGATGACGGCGCCGTGATGATTTAAGAAGTCCATGCCAAGTATGACATCCCTCGAGCAATTTTGCAAGATTACGAAGCTCGCAGAATAAGTCCGGTTATTGATGGTGACTCTCGCCGTACAGACACCAATCGGCGTTATCAGATGGCCTCCAGCGGTCCGGATCTCGGGGCCTTCCCAAGTAGTCCTAACTTTCTTCAACATTGCGGCGAACGGCCCACTGATGACGGAATAGTCGGCTCCAGTATCGACGAGAGCTGTGACGTTGTGGCCGTCGATCAGAACGTCAAGGTCGCTAGTCCGCCGTCTTGCGTTGCGGTTACGTCGTGGCGTCGGGTCACGGCTACGTCGGTTTGCACCGCTGTTGCCGCGTTGCGTCGTCAGGTCTGCTTCCGGTCGCAAAGTTTCGTCTTGAGGACATCGTTCGGCGTGCGGCGGGGGCTCGGAACTTCGTCGCGGCGTCGTCGTCGACGGCGGAGGATCTTCAGCATTTCGTCGTTCAGCAACCGCACCTCCATCGGTTGCTGCCCTTAGTTTTCCGGATACGGGCTAGGCGACCGGCCCCGGTTTGGGCCAGTGTACTGCCGGCGGTGCGGTGACATGTAGCGGCCGGGCGACGGCGAGCGGGAAGGTCGTCGTTCTTGCCACTGTGTTCCGGTGAGGTAGTTGTCGATGTCGCGAGGCCGTTCGCCTGGCCGCGGGCGCGGCGCGTTGACGGCGAATCCGCGTAACCCCATCTGTCGGTACTGGCAGCGGCGGTACGTATGGCCGGCCTCGCCGCAGTGGTAGCAGAGTGGGCGGTTGCCAGGGGCACGCCAAACGTCGGTCTTCCTTGGGGCGTAGCGCGGGGCATAGCGCTGGGCGACAGGAGGACGGTAGGGCGTTGGTGGTGATGGCGGCGGCGGCGTCTGGCGGCAGAACTGCTGCGGCGGCGCGGCGTCTTGACGTGGACGAGGAGCGGGGGCGTTGCGTCGGGCTGCTGCAGCACAGTTCATTGCTTGCAGCTGCGGCTGCGCTGCATAGGGGGTGCCCAGCGACTGCTGGATTTCCTCGCGGACCATGTCGGCGATCGAATCCACTTGAGGCTGCGCTGAAGGCAACAGCTTGCGCAGCTCCTCCCGCACTATCGCTCTGATGGTTTCCCGTAGGTCGTCGGTGCCTAGCGAGTGCGCTTCGGTGTAGCCTGTCGACAGGGTTGAGCGGTTGTATTGCTTCGTCCTAATCTCGAGGGATTTTTCAATTGTTGTAGCCTCCTTTAGAAATTCGGTGACAGTTTTTGGTGCGTTCAGCACCAATCCTGCAAAGAGGTCTTGTTTCACTCCCCGCATAAGGAAGCGGACCTTTTTTTCCTCAGGCATGGCAGCATCGGCCAGGCGGAAAAGTCGCGTCATCTCTTCCGTGTAGATAGTGACCGTCTCATTTAGTAGCTGTGCTCTTGTCTCCAGCAAAGCAGCGGCCTTTTCCTTGCGGACGATGCTCGCGAAGGTATTGAGGAACGTTGTCCGAAAGAGGTCCCAGGATTGAAGGCTCGATTCATGGTTTTCGAACCACGTCTTCGCGGCGTCTTCTAAGTAGAAGTAGACGTGGCGCAGCTTCTCTTCAGTGTCCCAGTGGTTGAAGGCGGCGACTCGCTCGAACGTCTCCAGCCAGCTCTCCGGGTCTTCAAACGACGATCCACGGAAAGTTGGTGGCTCCCTTGGCTGTTGCATCACTACCGTTGTAGGTGGCAGGGGGTCTGCCATCGTCTCGGCGGTCGATGTGACGGTCTTCGGCTGCCTGGCGTTTTCGGGAAGGAGCCCGTACTCTGGTTGTAGTCCCTTCTGTCGGCGGCTGGTTCGATGATCCGGGTTGTCCTTAGAGTCGTCTTCTTCGCGGCTTGGGCTTGGGTCAGCGCTCCGCGGGGGCGTCCGGATCATGAAGCAGCACCTCCACAAGATGTCACGTGGTCGTGACGTCGACGAAGACAGCAGTCAGCACGTCCGAGATGAAACTGTTTATTTGGCCGAACTTGTGGCCGGGAAACTGAAGGTCAAACTACAGCAATACACTGATAGCGTCGAACAGAGCGTCGACCGTCGATCAACTGACAAGCGGTGAAGCGCGTCGGCATTTAAACATGTGCCGTCGAATATTCCAGCATTATCGCTGGCTGTCGCGCAAATTCTAGAGTAAGCTCGAGTGTGCGCGTCTTGCGCGCAATCTTAACAAAACGATCTACAATGATCGCGAGCCCCGCCGCGGTGGTCTAGTGGTTATGGCGCTCGACTGCTGACCCGAAGGTCGCGGGATCGAATCCGGGCCGCGGCGGCTGCATTTTCGATGGAGGCGAAAATGTTTGAGGCCCGTGTACTTAGATTTAGGTGCACGTTAAAGAACCCCAGGTGGTCGAAATTTCCGGAGCCCTCCACTACGGCGTCTCATAATCATATGGTGGTTTTGGGACGTTAAACCCCAGATATTATTATTACAATGATCGCGAAGCCTCTCGAACCATGAGGCGTGATTTGCGCTGAGCGTTACTGACAGTCTTTTTGGGCGAAAAACGAATAAAGCAAAAGTGATAATAATTAAGAAACGCCCGTGACAATATTGCGGATGTCAGCCAATTCTTCACAAATGCGTGGTTATTGGGCGCTATAACGAGCAACGCGCACGCGTGATGAGCGAAGCCTTCCACATTCAACAGCATGGTGTTTCTTGAGAAAGCGTGCCTTCAATTTCCCTCCACTGCAGTGAAATTGGATATCTAGGGGGTGCAAGTGCGACAGCTTCATGATAATTTGCTCGAACTGGTTATCTTTGTGGTATGGCCTGTATCACATGTATATGTGCATTTATGCTTATGTTTCCTTGTTTTGCGCAGTAGCCTATATATTGCAGTGGTTTTGAAATAAACCTTGGTTGTTAGACAGCACTATATCTGTCTCTTCATCTCGTCCCGTCTTAAGCGCTGTCTTATTCTTCACCTGTAGTGTTATCAGCGCGACCGTAGCCTTCGCGAACCGCGTACCATTTACATTAGGTGAACTAAACACAATGGAAAGCAATGGCATCTTGCATGCACCTTGCATAATATGCCATTTACTTGCTTCAGCTGGAGTAATCCAACAGCAAAAAAAAAAAAAAAAAAGAATTGTGCAGCTTGCGCAAAGTCGCGCAAGGCTGGGTCATAGCTAGCATGCTGGTGGACTGGTGGTGGACAAATTGGCGACGTGTTCTACGAGCGAAGCAGAAGAGAACAGTACGACGATCTCTCTCTCTCTCTCTCTCTCTCTCTCTGTGTACTCGTTCTCCAATCCTCCTTTTCCTCTCCTAGCCCTCACATCTCTCCTCCTCACCTTGTCATTTCCCATCACTTTGCTGTGCTATGCTATACAGGGATATATGCTGCGCTCTGCCAACGCATCAGGGCCATACAACATTGATTCCAAAGAGTACTGACACTGAAGCATTAAAGAGAGTTAACGGATATCGGCCTATATCGTTATGTAACGTAGATTACAAAATGTTTGCGAAAGTGCTTACAGATCGGCTGCAGACAGTGACTGCTAAGTGTGTAGGTGACCACCAAACATGGGGAATTCGAGGCCGCTCTGTACAAACGAATATCCAAAAAGCCCGGCCAGTCCTTGGGTGTATCGAAGGTAGGGATGGTCGATTAAAATTTTAATCGATTAATCGTTAATCATTAATCGATTTAGCCTTTAATCGATTAATTGTTTTCTGTGGAATGTTTTAATCGATTAATCGACATTTTTTATGTGTGCTTTAAAACCGATATCCCTTTCTTTGAGAGGCATCGTTCGTGTTTGATATGGACCCAAACCTTTTTATCAGACGCGCGGACGATCGAAAATTCCCGCTTTCGAAAGTGTCGACGACGGGCACCTTGTGTCCAGTGCGCGAAAATTCCCGCTTTCGCACACTGGACACAAGGGGCCCGTCGTCGGGGGATGGCTGCTGGCTAAATAGCGAGATACTGATAACTTACCTGAAGAGGCGGATTGGTGTCGTCAGGATAGGGTTCTTCAACACTGTCACCTTTGTCGTTACCACTTTTCTTTGGGAGATGGCTCTTTGGCACGTGAATAGAGTGGGCGTGCAGCTGGTGATATCTTAGTCTCCGTCGCTGGCTACGAGAAGTAGAGTAGAGTAGAGTAGACCTTCAGAAGCTGTGGCTCATACGCACACTGGGGGACTGGCCGAGAAGTGCTTGCCACATTTATTACACCTTGCAGTCTTCGTTTTCTCATCTTCAGCGAACAACGACCACACTGCTCTCCTCTTCCGATTGCCCGGCATTATGACATCCCAAAAGTAGCAGTATAAGTGTATAACCACCAATGTGTAATAATTACACAATATAACACGCAAGCAACGCAAACCCACGAATACTCAGGCGACGCTCAACCAGCTTAAGGGAGAGGAGGTGAAGGCAGTAGCAGCGGTAGCAGCTAGAGTGACCTAGTAGCAGCAGTAGGCTGTGAGCCGGAGAGAAGCGGGTAAGTTCATTTCTGCCTCAATTGGGTGGAGCCGCCTCCTGCCCGGGCTTGAAGCATTGGGGAGTGCTTGGAGTTGGATGCCATATACGCAAGGGAGATTAGGGCTAGTTCATGTCTTTCTATGGCCGCCGCCAGCTCCGGGCTCGTTCTGCTTGCGCAAAAATATGCGCTGTAGTGAAAGCAGTGAAAGAGAGGCGATGTGCACGGCATCTGCGTCTAAGGACAGCTCGCCTCGAAGTCATGCGCTCCGGCCAAAGGGCGAGGTTGGGAGCGGGAGTGGGGATTGCCGGAATCGATTGGTCGAATAGTTTTAATCGTTAATTCGATTAATCGGAAGGCGGAAATCGATGATGTTTATTCGATTAATTGTGGACCTTTAATCGATTAATCGTTCAACGATTTTACCATCCTTAATCGAAGGTCGTATGGACCAAGTAGCCCTTCTTCAAGTGGACCTCGCTAAAGCCTTTGATAAGGTACAGCATGCTTTCCTGTTCCGGCTCCTAAGACATCTGCAGTTGGGTGACGTACTGTGCAATGGCACTTCATTTTGTTATAAAAAGTGCACTACGAGGCTCATTGTAAATCGCACACTTTCGGATATAATAGAGTTAAATTAATCCGTACGTCAGGGATGTCCGCTGTCGCCTATTGTTCTTTGCAATATAGTTGGAACCACTGTATGTTTAAGTGTGCTTCAAAATTCTAGCATTAGAGGATATGAAGCTGAGAAAATTAAAGTTCTAACTTATGCCCACGACACTGCCTTCCTTTGCGTCGATCAACCCAGTGTTCAAGAAGCAGTAGACACCACTTTATACGTTTCTGTGAAATCGACGGCGCAAGCATAAATTTTGATAAACGTAGAGGATTCTGGATGGGCATGTGGGCTCAAACTCCCCCGGTGTTCTCGAATATCCATTGGAATGAGACTCTGTGAGGTATCTTGGTGCACGTGCCTCTCAATAACTATCGTAATAGCGGCCCACATTGGACGTCCGCGATCACCACTATCCGTCGAAAGGTGTAATCTTGACACGGACGAGATCTTTCCATTTTTGTGAGAGCTAAAGCATGCAACATATTCCTTGCGTCAAAGCTTATCTATGTTCTACAGGTATTGCACTGCTCTCGTGTGCTCATTCAAGCATTTCACGACATATTTGCTTGTTTTATTTGGTGCTCGTCATGGGAACCCATGAGAGGCCTCACTCTATTGCATGTTTGTGTGACAGCTGGTATTGCGATCTTTTTTCCCTTGGAGGACGTGTGTCACCCCTTTCTTTTGTCGGTTCTTCGAAACCGTTCTTCATTTTCTCTATGTCACGACAAGTGTTGCTAAGGGATCGCAGTTGTCGGCAGGGGCGTAGGCAGAAATTTTTTTCGGGGGGGGGGGGGGGGGGGGACCTCCTTGATCTGTAGTGGGGACGAGCAGGCAGATAGGGTCGAGCGTCATTTTCTGCTCTGTATGCTATGGCAAAAAAAAAAAAAAAATTCGGGGGGGGGGGGGGGGCACGGGCCCGGTGTGCCCTAACGTGGCTACGCCCCTGGTTGTCGGGGTTCTTAAAGGAAATTACTGGTACTGTCAACTTTTTCGAAGCCAGATTTACATTACTGTATTTATATAATATCGACAGAACAACGCTAACTGCTGCCCTTGTGCATAACCTATTCACTGTACCTTTTTACCGACTGCCATATTTGCTTCTGTCTGGTCATGATGTATTATTCCGCGTACGCAGAATGTGTATATCGCCAGCACAGCAACGAAAACGTTTTTCGTTAATTTGCACACCTCCACTCTACACCCCAACTCATGCTTATGTCTGCAAATTGCCAAATTCTGCCGCCTTGCAGTGATAAGGCTGCTGACATGCTGGCCCACTGGTGGTAGCGCGACGCAGTTACATATATATGTCGGGCGCGTAAGAAGAAGCATAGGCGTGCGCAGGGTTGCCCATCAGGGGGGGGGGGGGGCAAAGGTTCATCGCAGCGCCCCCCCCCCACACCCTACTAAGTCAATGTATGGAGCAGATTTTGCGCCCCCCCCCCCTCCTCTTAGGTGACTAGAAGAGTCAATGTACGGGGCAGATTTTGCGCCCCCCCTCTTAGGTGATTAGGGGGGGGCAGCCGCCCCCCCTGCCCACCCTGTGCGCACGCCTATGAGAAGAAGGTCGCAGGTTCGGTCCCTGCCGGCGGCAGGTTGTCTTTTCGTCCACTTCACTTTCTTCACATCTATATCACAATTATTGCAATACACAAAAAGCAGTACAATTAACGTCCCCTATACCTTCCTATCTATCTATATATATATATATATATTGAGAAAGAGGGAAAGAGGGAATTTGTGTATTCCTCTCTTCCTCGCAGCAGCAACCCATACATATTTGTCTTACCTCAGAAAGGAATTGGTCACGAGGTATTTCGCCTAGGGTTAGCCATCCAAAAAAAAAATAATAATTTTCGGTACAGGCGCAGAAAAATTGACCGCTGTGGAACAAACCCGCGCAAACGTCGCATTAGGCGGCGGTGTAATTAGGCTACAGTGTACTAATTAGGCCCTAGCCGCGTCGAACGCCCTTTTAAATTAGTTTAAATGCCGCGCTAACTGCGCCGCGCACCCTGGCGTTTAAGAATGACAGAATGGTTTATTTTGTTATTTTCTTCAGTATGGCGCTACTTTTTGTATTTTAGCGTATAGCTATTGAATAATGTGTACTGAGTTATTGTTAAAATATATTTTATTGGAGATGTGTATAGTGGTGTTCTTGTAGCTTGTTTCAGCTTTGTTTTTCTCCTAGCACCATCGGCACCATTTCTGTTGTTAGTGCCACTGGAACCTTCGCTGGCGCCTCTTTTGTTTCTCTGTTCAAGTGTGTTACTTGACCAGAACACGCCACAGTCATGCAGAAAATGGACCAGAAAGAGAACTTTCAAAGGCACTCCGTTCGCTATCAAGAAGAACAACCGGCATGACGAACTGCGAGCTTCAGGTAAAACTTGGTGAGACCGAACGGGCTTCAGAACCCTCCGATCAAGACTGCGCGAGCACGACTGGCGGGGCTTCTCCGCTGCTTCTTGAAATATGTTCGGGGAATAATATTGGAGGAAGTTATTGACAGGTGAAGCGTTCTGGCACCCTTCCTACAGCGAGTGCCATGCTCTCGGCATGCTGGAAACATGCAAGTGCGCTGCGGGCTACGTCAGAAGCTACATTGACGGTAATTCTGCGTAAGAAGCTGTTCCTGTTCTAGGGCATCAGCTGCGTTTGTGGTGTACTGAACTGGATGGACAAAGACCCACGAAACACAAAACCTCTATAAAACGTCTATAAACCTCTATAAAACGTTTCATAGAGGTTTCGTGTTTCGTGGGGAGCTTGTTGACAGGTCAGAGTGCGATGACTACCGAAGTACTACGAAATACCAGAGAAAAAAAAAAAACGCAACGCTGACGATAGTTTTGGAGATACCAGCAAGAAATCCAGAAGTGAAGTGCATTCTCTTAGGGTTCACTGAGCACTAGAAAATACTAGGCGAACATTTCTGAGAGACTATTGATCCGATTACAGTAAAGCTTTGCGCGCATGTACCACACCCAAACGTATGTATTCTAATCTAAACAAACTTGCTGATGTCATCGCGTATTATAACACGAAAAAAGACGCTGAAAGAAACCTTCTTCGTGGCACTGTGCATGCAGATATTTTTTTTTGTATGCAAATACTCTAGCTATATGCTGTCTCCTTAATTCAGATATAACCTACAGGCATTCGCAATAACACTGACCAATGTTATAACTTCTTGTATTTGTGTGTGGTTCCTGAGTATGTTAAATAATTATGCTCACCTAAAATTTTGGGAGGCCAAGTAGCCACCAAAAAATGGCATCAGATTATACCACTGACATTCTTTCCTGCACACATGTAATTCCACATGAACACATCTCAGTGTCTGCACCCACCTGTGAAATATTACTTTATAACTTACATGTGCCATTTACACTATCGTAGCCACTTCAAACTGTTCACCTTCCAAACATCTGCTAGTTTATGTACCATGCTTATGGGCACCATGCATGCGTTAGGAGCTGCCATAGTTGCCTTAGCCTCCAGCCATAGGTCGGCAAAAAATGTGGAGCTCACTCAGACTCACTCATGAAGTATATTTTGCCCTTAGAGCTCACTCGGACTCAGACTCGCCAAAATTTTCCTCTGCCAGTCTCACTCGGACTCGTACTCACTGAAATTTTTCTCAGCCGGACTCACTCGGACCTAAAACTCGCCAACATATTACTCATCCGGACTCACTCAGACTCACGGCTTGACTTGAGTCTGAGTGAGTCGACTCATGAGTCCGTCGGCGTAAAACTAGCTTTTTTCAATCTTGGTGTCAATGCTCTTTAATGCCAATATCTCACATAATCGGTGCTCTGCGTTACATTTTTTGATCTTATACCTTCAAATACGAGTTATCAGCAATGCAGTAATCCAGTAAGGACACTTTTCTGAAATACCCAACTCACACGAGATATTTTCATCAAGAACTTTCCATGAAAGAGTTTGTGGAGGGAGGTCACGGCACCCCTCCCAATTCACGTCTCTGACAAATAAATATTGAGGTGGTGCATGAATGTGAGTGCATTCCAGGGGCGTAGGCAGAAATTTTTTATGGGGGGGGGCACCTCCTTGATCTGTAGTGGGGGCCGGGCAGGCAGATATGGTCGTGTGTCATTTTCTTCTCTCTATGCTATGGCAAAAAAAAAATTTCGGGGGGGGGGGGGGGGGGCATGGGCTCGGTGTGCCCCCCTCTGGCTACGCCACTGCTGCATTCAGATATGTGTGAATAGATTTCAGTATAAACGTAAGCCGATATAAGGCTGACAGTAATGCTGAAGATGCGTAGGTAGGACCATAGGTCGGCAATAAAAGGTGGAGCTCTTTCAGACTCACCCAAGAAAGATAATTTGCGCTTAGGGCTCACTCAGACTCACTCATATGTTCCTCAGCCGAACTCACTAGGACTCAATCTCACCAAAATATTAACCGGATTCACTCAGGCTCAGGCTCATGGGCTGATCTGAGTCTGACTGAGTCGACTCATGAGTGAGTTTGCCGATCTATGAACTTGTTGCATGGTTTTCTACCCTGGCAGTGTAGTGATATTTGTAGGCCTGATGATTTTGCTTGTGATTCTATTGGTGTTTGGTAATGTTTTGTTGTTATCTTTCTCTCCCTAGGTGCATTTCACCTTATATCAAAGGACTCTGTGGTCACAGTTGGAAGGAGAACATTGTATTATGAATACCTGCTGTCTACCTGTTTTTTTTTAATATGTTGTTACTTTCTGTTAGTGGCTGTATCTTGTTATTATCTTGCATCATCGCAACTTATCCCTTCAGTGGTTTTCTTTGTATGCATGTATGTTAAATTTTTTTCTGTTGTGTTCATGTATTTGTTCTCACTAGGTTCTAGCTATTCAGTTCTTGGAGCCTGTTTGTTGTTAGGTAGTCAATTGACGATTTTGCAAAAATCTTCAAGACTGCTTTCCTGCAAGGTGTTCTTTTTTTCAACCAAACACTCTCATTCACAGACTGCTTTTCTCACTCGTACTTTTGCCGCTCTCAATTCCAGCGAAAGTGTGTCCCATGAATGACAGGTTTCTTGTTCCCCATGCATAGGCTGAGAGGCCACAGTGAGGCATGACAATGCCATAGTAATTTCCCAAAAGCGTTTATGGTGTTCGCCTACCTTCACTAGAATTAGGAGCAGCAAACGCACAGCAAGAGAGAAGAGCAGTCTGTGAATGAGAGTATTAGAGTGAAAAAAAATCCTTGCAGGAGAGCCGTCTTGCAGATTTTTTGCAAATCGACAATTGGTCTCGGTGTTCTAAGAGAGTGCAGTTCATTGATCTTGAATGTTTGTGCTGCAGATGTTACTTACTATTAATACAACTACTTAAAAGCAGAAAAGTCATCACTTGAAAGTGGTCAATGATGCTGCTTGGTATTTTTTTAAATACGGTCTTTTTATTTTTTTCTTTGCTTGGTCGTTCTTGGTGCCCTTTAGCGTAGGCATCCCCTTGCTCTTCCTTTATTGGGGCTCATGCTTGGTCAGCGCCAATAATTACATTACAGACTAATATTGTCACATTGCAATGGTGGAAAGTAAAGAAGTCCTAAGGATTAGCAAAAAAAGAGCTATAGGTCAAACTTGTACCCAGCAGTTAAGAGCACAGCAGTTACCAGTCATTGACATCTTACCTTTGGAAACGTGTCTGCTCTTTATACATGCATCATTGTAGATTCTAGAGTGATCACAGGCCCCCTCGTGTGTTCTGGACGGCTCCATAGTTCTAGAACTTTGCAATGTCAAAGACGTTTAAGGAAACAACCCGAAAGTTAGTGTCGTGTCCGTAAAGCTGGATTTCTAATGTGGTGTAGTGGGATGTTTGGCTTGTATATTTATACGTCGTAATGTTGGTTGAGTAGCGCCGCGATCGGTCCATGAAGAAAAGATAGGTGCAACTCTGCACCATTGTGGAGCATATACTGGGACGGAAATTGTACCGAGCTAAGCCACATGTTTTCTTTGTTTTAAGTGATGCCAAGTCAATGCATGTGCTAAAGTTTACGAGATATTTTGAGCACCACAAAGCAGAATGTGTCTCAGTGAGATGTTCCAACTACGAAAATGTATGCGAACAGGGCTGCGGTATCTTGGCATTGAGCCTTGCTAACCCTCTGAGATGCTTTTTACAGACTTATGTGCACCATCTGTTTTTGCTAGTTGTCTTGACTAGTAGTTGAGAAGAAACAAGATACATTGAGATTTGGATGTACTGAACTTCCTGTGTAATAAGCATGTTTTCATTTAACTTCATTTTGCAGTGTACTGTTGCATATGATCACTTTGCTGAAGGCACTACCATGTTCTATGAGTCGTTCGATGTGCTGCTTTCTGTGAGCCATGTCAAAAGTATCATCTTTCGTTCATTGAAATGAATATAACTGAAAAAGAATTTGCACCGTATTTCTAGCCTGAGATTAGATTCTACTTATGCAAAAACAAAACATGTATGGCTTCAGGATAAATAGATATATAATTACAATTTAATTAAGATTCACTGCTATAAAACATGTAAATGAATCTATTATGACGTAATTTTTGTGGCAGTAGAATACCAAGTGTCTTGAATGTTGTAAATTGAACATATTTACGCACACTTCTTCATAGGTGGTGTCTGAAGCGGCTAAGAGTGTTTGAAATTTTAGTGTAGCTTCGCATTAAATATTGTTTCAGAAAGTAGCTGGGTAAAAATTGCAATGTTAGGGTAAATATAATACACAAAGAAAGTTTATTTAACTGAGATTGACATAGTAAATGCCCTGGAAGCTAAAAACCACCATAACAAAGCAAAATAGTTCTGATAACATAGCTAGCTCAAAACTGAAATGCAATTCAAAACTGCATTTCACATAGCTGCAATATTTACAGGCCTGATGATATTGCTTGTTATTCTGCCCACTGTTAATATTTTGCTCCCATCTTTCTCTTCTTAGGTGCAGTTCCTGAAATATCAAACTCCGAAGTCACTTCTGGATGAAGAGCTCTTTATCGTGAACATCTGCAGTCTACCTTTTTTTTAAACATGCGATGTTGCCTTTTAATAACAGTTTTATCTTGTAATTACCTGGCATGCTTGCAACTCATCTTTTCAATGGTTTTCTTTGTACGCGATATGCTTTCATCTTTTTATGTTATGCTCATGCATTTGTCCTCCATGTATTCTTGTACGTTCACTTACTGGAGCCTATTTGTTATTAATTTGTTGGTTTCATGTTCCTAGAGAATGGAGTTGATTGTACTTTAATGTTTATGTACTGTGAATTATTTATCATTGATACAACTTCTCAAAAGAAGGAGAAATCTGTGGTGTAAACTGTCATTGATTCGTCCAGATATTTTCAAATTTCTGTTTCTTCATACTTTGATTCACTTGGTGGCATATCGTTTCCTTTTAAAAGACAACTCTTTGCCATTTCAGCCTTAGTGCTGAAGAAATAGTTACAACTTCTACTTCTGTTGTTCTGCTTTATGCTCTTCAGAGCAGCATACATTTTTGTATACTCTTTTGCATGGTGTGCTTATACATGTAATGAGATGTCAAAGCTATTAAGGTACTGTAGCAAGATATCAGAGGCCCAATGTTTTACGTCGGATATATTTTCTTGCTAACAGTAGGAGTGTCTTTTGCTAACTTGGTCCTTTAGCAATCTCACATGTGTAAATTGAGCAAGTCTAACAGGTTGACCAGTTGTGCTTTTCTTAAACTGCCCTCAAGATCTTTAAGTCAGTTTGTGTCAGTGAGCATTAGTCTCACTTGATTTCTTTGGCTTTTCATAATTATGGCTACATGTACTGGCAGTGTTTTGATAGGTGTGATACGCAGGAAAGATTGTGTACTTGTATTTAGATACGCGTTAAGGAACCTTTGGTAGCTCGAAGTTATTTCACATTTCTGCGTGTGGAATGACTTGTAATTCTAGAGTGCTGTTGCCATGTGAAACCTTAGAATATAAGTTTATTTCCCCAGGGGCCCTGCAACACTTTTCCAAGTTATCATTGAATGTCTCCATTAAAGGAGTTTATTGCCTCACGAATCGACTGCCGCATGAATTTTTAGAATCCGTCAAGTGCAAGCAGAGTTACAGGGACTTGTAGCGCGGTTCAAGTGCTTTTTCCCTCCTTTCGTACGAGCGAGCGTGCTGAAAGCTAAGCAGTGGGGGGGATAACAAGGGAGCAAGAAGCTACGTCCATTCGTCAGCGTGCATGATAACCTTGAGCGCTTTCTTTTTTTTCTTCGAATGCGCGGCTTACTTTCAGCGGGATCACGAGCTCGCACTCGCGCACGGGCATGCCACGCCATCCCACGGCGGACGCGGTAACTATGGAGCTCACAATGCTCAAATCAGCCATTGGTCGTGGTCTTTGTGTTTATGGCGCGGTCATTTGGGTTTATGGCATCATTTGTCGAGGGAAGAGTTAGCGATTTCTAGCTGAGAATTAATTGTAAATTCCAGGCCGCAGGCTGCGCTATAATGTTTGGCTCACGTGTTCTCAGGAGCCTCAACTACTGATCGTCTGCGTTTTATGACCACGCTGAAAAAATGTTGCAGGCCCACTTGAAATTGTAATGTGATATTTGTATAACCTGCCTCGTTTTCTTTGTGCAGAGACGTCTTCCAGCGAAACAGCGACTACGGACGGTGATAAGCCGCGTAAGGGACGCCACTTCCGCTGCACCTACTGTGACTACGAGGCTTCTCGGCTGTGCAATCTGAAAGCGCACATCAGGACTCATACAGGCGAACGGCCGTACCTGTGCCATTCGTGCCCAAAGACCTTCTTGCAGAGCTCCGCGCTGCATGATCATCTACGCATTCACACGGGTGACAAGCCATACAAGTGTCACTTGTGCCTTCATAGCTTCATACAAAAACACTCACTAAGTACCCACCTGCGAACCCACACAGGCGAGCGGCCGTTTCAGTGCGAAGTGTGTGATAAGAGCTTCTCAACGATGGACACTATGAAAATTCACCTGCGCATCCACACAGGCGAACGGCCATATCAGTGCCCTTCTTGCCCTAAGACATTTCGTCATGGAAGCAATTGTAGAAGACACCAGCTTACGCATCAGCGTAAGTGACCATTTAAGGTAATTTCTGCAGTGGAGCGTCTTTTTGTAAAGGCACGTTTGACTGGTTATTCCAGAGCACTGTGGTACTGCTGAGTTAGGTAGGACATTAAAGGGGTGCTGACACAAAATTTCGCGGCCGAGATAGCCTGCTGGATTGATTCCCGTGTACGTGTGTGTACCATCTGCAAAATATCGATAGCGAATAAAGCTTGGAAGGTATTTTATATGAATTTTGAAGTTCGCGAGCGCGACCCAGCATTATAGGCCACACCTGGTGCATTGACACCCTCGGAGGTGACCCGAAGTGACCCCCTTACTTCCCCTACATAACCGTTGCAGCTGGTACAAGTTATGATGATGTCGTAGCCGCCATTTCTGTTTTGAAGCGCTTCCTGACGAATCGCTCCTCGCCAGTGGGTCAAACCTGAAGTGATTCGCCACGTCGAAAATTCCTTCCATCCCCGCCGCAAGAAAATCATCGCCATCAGACGACTATGAGCCCGACGATGACAGACCGCGTGGAAATGCGTCACTGTTCTGTGTGCTCGCGTGACCGAGCGTTCCACTCGCTAGGTGGTGATAGTTGCACCCGGCGGCTTGTCGTTTTTGGAGCTCTGTCAAACCGAAACTGAGGCTGTGTCAGTAATGAGGAGCTTGTAATTAATTATCTGTCACGCACTGCAGCAAACGATGTGCCGTGTTATGACTAACTGGCACCCAGCAACACATTGCAGCAAAAAAACGCGGGGCAAAAATTTTTGTGTCAGGACTCCTTTAAAGCTGTGGGTGTACTAGTGATGTCACAGCTTCATTATTATTACTAGAGCATTGTTATGCACGAAGTCAATGATATCGACTACGCTAGATAACTTTTTCGTGCTTCCTTACAGTGTTCTTGGATGATCAGTCAAATATGAGATATGTTACTAGCTCAAGGAAGATTTATGCATTCATACTTACGAGTGAGCCCACGTCTGCATTGTCGAGTTCAAATCTTTTGTACAAGCTACTCACTTCAACCTACATGACACAGTACCATTTCGCCGCCGAGCAGGTCATTGGCCACTTCTCAATTGCAAATATACATCAATGTGCGATACATCACGTGGCATTCTGGTTCAAAATGTTCGGTTCATCACTAGGTCACTTTGGTGTTCTCTAATCTGCCTGTTTTTAAATTCCTTTGTATTAAAAGATGTCTGCATGAGCATAAAAGCTTACTACATGTTGTTTTTCTGAGGAGTTACTGCACCAATTTGTACGAAGGTCCTATTTGGCTAGTGTGGAACGCTTTGTGGGAGCTAAGCACTACTATTTCCAAGTTTTTTAAGAACATCAGCAGGATATGCAAGTAGAGGCACCTATGTTATTACGTCAATAAGATCTTTCCCTCCTACCTCAACCGTTCTTTTTAAAGTAATTTTCAAGTGCAGTAGATACCTCCAGTCCCCTCGTATCACTTTGTCATTTGGATTTGGTGTCTCACAGCCTTTGTTGAAAGTAATAAGGCCAAAAGCAGAATGAGTGTTTCCAAGCTCTCACACATTGTAGCTATAAAACTGGCACTGGTTGGGCACAGTGTCCATGTCCCTCTCTGATATGTTGAGAATGCAACTGCTGCGAAATTCCGAATAGGCGTCTCTTATTCTGCTGCCATCATTCACAAATGAAGTTTCTCTTGACAGGCACTGTGCACTTAGTATATACATGTCACTTGATGCTGGCATGAGGAATTCATTTTGAATAACACTCATTCCCCCATGTGTGTATCTAGGTTATGTCACTAGTTTTGGAATGTTGCGTTCAAAGTGCGAATTTGATCTGCATACAGACTGTGATGTCACTTTCTGTTATTGGCCATGCCTTTATTACTTTCTCTGCATTTGTATGTTGGTGTGTTTAGTGATGTTGTTCGGTACGCAATAAAATGTGGTCTTTTCACGTGAAACTCATATTTTTGTTGCGTCTGCATTACGTACGTGCAAATTGTTTCAATTAGCTTTTTCGTTGTCTTGCCTTATGTAAGTGCTCCTTTAAAAGGTTTAAGCGTATGATCATTTTTAATGATATAGATTATTTACCTGTGTTTCAGTGCGTTAACTAAATAGTTTTTTAAAAATGTGCATTCTTAATCTTTTAAAATGTTTAAATGCTTGCATTAAGACCGTACAGTTATTTGCATTTAGTTGTATTGCACACTATCGCGGCATTTATCCCGTTGCGACACTTGCCTTTCTTTTTTTCTGAGATGATTTACAGCAAATTGTCTTGGATAGTACAAAACCAAAAGTGTATTCGCAACAGCCTACTGTAATATAAAACCTACCCTGGGTCTCGACACTTCTCATCATATTATAACCTTGGACGTCAGCATAATGTGTTTGCGAGTACTACTATGATGAAGATGTCAAACTGTCAGATGTTAGCTTCAAAGTCCACTCTTTCAAATTCCGTTTAGGATTGCATTTTAAAATGATCGGTTATTTTACTTTTTTCAGATGGTAGCAAGAATGTCTTGTCACGCGTTCTTGGTGTCCCAAAAAATTGTATGCTTCACAATACATACTAAACACGCCTGCAGTGTGCAGCCGTTTGTTGAATTGCAGCACCATGTACTCGAGCACATCATACCACCCCATGCCTATCTTTGGGCGGCTAAACATTGTTCAAGCAACAAGAATTCCTAGTAACGAGGTTCAAACCTTAGATTTGGACCTTTAAGGTACATTGGCAGGGATAACGACCACGTTAACTTCTCGTTGGTGTTGAAACTGTCAGATTGGTCGCAGTGTGTTGAGCAGTTTGTTTGCGCATGTTGCATGGAAAAACGGAGGAATAGTTTCCAGCGTGTGTTCCAAGAAATTAAATCAAGGCCGTAAAACACAAAATACAGTTAAACCTCTATATAAAGAGGTTTGTAATATTGGCAATTCACTTCGTTATTATCAAAACTGTTGAATTGTAATTTGACCTTTTATGCAAAGTACAGTCACTGAAGGATACGTTTTCACACAGAAAGTGCCGCAAGAATGTTCGAATAATACGGCAATACGAAAAGAACTAATTTCGATTACGTGAAAAAATGAACTTTGTTAAACCTGAGATCCAGTGACCACGACTTGACGCTGTGCCGGCGGAGTACTCTTCACTGAGTACTCCGCCCTGAACCCCTGGCCCGTAATTTTTTAATGTCTCTCCCCAAAAAGAGGAGCTATCAGGTCCTCCCATAAGCTACCCTCCACTTAGCTACCTGACTGACCAGTGATTGCAATTTCAACATTACTGAAGCTATACGAGTCAGCATCGTGTTTGCAATGTTGACTTCTAAGTGCAGCATAGTGGAACATTTCACTTGTATTTCTACCGTCTGACCACACCTGGCCAAACGCCGCTAGTGGTGAAAGAAAAAGATAGGCACAACTCTTCTCCATTTCATAACATGTACAGAGACATTAATTGTACTGAGCTAAGCCATTTCTTTTTTTATTCATTTAGGGGGGCATTGAAGTATACCAACCCACGTACTACAGTTATTAAGAAGAAATTTCTGTTTTACAAAGCAGAATGGGTCAAAGTGAGATGGCTCCAACCATGTAAATTTACCTAAACGGTGCTACACCAGCGAGTTACTGTGTAGGCTTGCTACAGATATGGGTACGGTAAACTTATTTGGCAGGAGTTCTGAGAGAAAGCTTGCTAAATATGTTAAATTTTAGGGACAGATGTGTACCATAGCATTAAGATCTCATTTCCGAAAATATCTCTGGGAAAGGTGCAATCTTACGGCAAACAAGAATCACAGAGCAAGAATATTTAACTGAGATTTGTGCAATAAATGCTCTGAAAATAAAATAGCCGCTTTAAATGCATATGCAGTGATAACTTAGCTAGTTCGAAGGTCAAATGCAGTTCAAAAGCTGCATTTCATACAGTAGCAGCTTTCATAAGCCTGACAGCAGTGCTTGTGGCTCTGTTCACCGTTGGTAATACATTGTTCTCTTGTTTCTCTCACGAGGTGCATTTCACGAAATATCACGACTCCAATGTAACTTTTGGATGGAGAATGTTACACCATGAACACCAACTGCCCACCTTTTTTTCTGAATATGTGACGTTACTTTTTGTTAATATGGCTACATCTCGTAATTATCTTGGATCTTTGGAACTCATCCTTCCAGTGATTTCCTTTTGTGCAGTGTTATGTTTCTTGTTTTTATGTTATACTCATGTATTTCTTCTCTTTAGGTTCCAGCAAGTTCATTTCTTGGACCCTGTTTGTTAATAGTCTGTTGGTTTAGGGGCCTCAAGAGAGTGGAAATGATTGCACTTGAACAGTTTATGTATTGCGAGCATTTTTATTTTTAGCACAACTGCTTTAAAGAAGAAAAGAAATAACTGAAGAGTTGTTCTTGGTTCTGCTAAGTGTCTTTTTTTTAGCTCTCTCTTTATATTCTTTTCTTCAATTGCTTGTCCTTGGTGCCCTTTAAAATAGACATCGCCTTGCTCCTTCAGCCTGCCGAAATAATAATGTGACTTGAGTTGTTCTGCTTTATGTTCTAAGAGTAGCATGCTTGCATGTTTACTGCTTTTTAGGATGTGCTTTTACGGCTAAACACATGTAAAAAAGTATTAATATTCTACACCACGCATGTTCTTTGCATTTGTTATAGTGTTGTGCATTGATTCCAGGCTCAGTTAATCTTTCTACAGCCCTCGCGTATTCTTCAACTAATTTTCTAGAATTGCTTTGTGGTATCAACTGTTCTTTAACTTGAGATTAGTTTAATTAGACTACCTACAGATTACATATTACCTGAGATTACCTTAACATTTAGTATCAGCATTAGTCTCGTTTCATTTGTTTGGCATTTCAGAGTTATGGCTACAGTGGCTGCATTTCAATAGGAGTGAAAAGCAAAAAAACACTTGTGTACCTGGATTTAGGTTCACATTAAAGGGACACTGAAGGCATATAACAATTTATGCCAGAGTGAAAGGTGAATGTTTGAGAACGCCTAAAACGTCAGTATTATCAGCAGCAGTGCTCTACTAATCGAGAAATTAAGGTGAATGTAGGACACGATATGCGCCACCAGTGGGACACTTTGGAATGAGCCCGATGACGTCAGGAGTCCTGAATACAATTAATCCCTAGTACTCAAACTGCAGCTATAATAAAAAAATAACATTCCGTACATTACAAGACGTAATAAAATGCTGCTTGTGCGTTCCTGTTTCATTCATAGAAAAAAAAACTTGGCATTACCAAGGAGAACGGCGCGGGTTGTTTAAAAGTTGTGTTTTCGCCGGGCTGCTCTCCGCTCACGCGGTCGCGTCTCAGTGGTAGTTTCGTTATCGTGTACTGTTGCGTGGGCTTTGCACGCTCATGAAAGTCATTCTAATGGAAAGTTCTACAAAATGCCGCGTCCCTGCTATGTTGCTGGGTGCCTGAATGGTGTGCGCCGCTTGAGCAACAGCAGCTGCAGCAAAGAAACCAACTTGACATTCCAATTGGTGTCCCAAATAAACCCCTAAGTCGAAGTGGCCGAGTGCCATGTTTCTGTGACAGTGTGCTAAATAACCAAGTCTTCGTGTGTGCTCGCTGCACTTTCGTGCAGAGGATTATGATATCAACCGCAACTTGGGCAAGGCTTGTAATGTGGCCTTCAGAGCAGAAACCACAGGGTCGGCTGCCGGGCAGTAAAAGTGGGCAATGTTGGGCAAGGCAAACGCTACGTCAGAAGGCCCTTTCCAGGCGGGCGATTTGAAGATCGCTTATGCTGTGCAGACCACTAAAATGGGATTTTCTTTCAAAATGAGCATTTCCGTGGCACGAAACAAGCACTACGAGGTTTCTGGAACGCTATTTCAGCAATCAACGTCAATTTAACATTTGCCTTTAGTGTCCCTTTCAAAATTATTCCAGGTTTTCCCACAATGGCATGACTCATAATCATGGAGTGGTGCTGCCGTGTAACACCCCAAAATTTATATTCTTTTGCTTCTAAAACTAAAAGCAGCGTTTGGTGATTTGTCTTGTTTTCTTTGTGCAGCACTGGGGTTTTCCAGCCATCCACCAACTACGGATGGTGAGAAGCGACGCCTCCAATGTAACACCTGTGACTACGTGACTTATAGCATGTGCCATGTGAAAGAACACATCAGGGTTCATACAGGTGAACGGCCATTTCACTGCCACTTGTGCCCTCAGAGTTTCAAGGCAAAAGCCTTATTGAAGGATCATTTGCACATCCACACTGGCAAGCGGCCATATAAATGCCACAAATGCTCCCAGAGCTTCACGCATAAGAGCACATTGAGAAACCACCAGCGCACCCACTCGGATAAGAAGCCATATCAATGCCCTCTATGCCCTCAGACATTCGGGTGTAAAGGCAGCCTCAAAAGACACATCATGCTCAACAGGCACCAGCGTAAACATCATTGATCGTTTTGGAACTAGTTCTGCTGTCCAACATTCTTGCAGCATGAGAAGAAAAACTAAGCTTTCTGCCGGAATTGTACTCTGCTTAGCCGGATCATAAGTTACGAGTGCTGACCTTTGGTTTTCAATAGAAGCAATGCTGCAAAGCTGGGCCACTGATGCCACCAGTAGCGGGGGCAATTAATCTCCGCCAACCACTAGCTCGTTGGCCAGTACCTTGAACTTTCAGCCATGGCTTGGGTGATGACGCTGATGTTTCAGGATATGTTTGTCAGCTGTAGCTTTTGGTTTCGTCAAGACGAAGACGACGAAGAATGTGTTCTGAAATTAAACTTTATTTTCACCTTTTTTGCCTTTATTCACTGTTTTATTAAGGGGACCCTGCAACACTTTGAGTTATAATGAAATAGACTCACTATTAGTGCATGACGCTTCACAAATCACATGCCGCAAAAATTTTTAGAATCCGTCAAGTACGAGCAAAGTTACAGGAATTTGTTGCACGCTTTAAGCACCTTCTTTCTGTTTTCGTACCAGCAAGCGCACTGAAAGCTACTCAGGGAGGGGGATGACAAGAAGACAAGAACATGCGTCCTTCGTCAATACGCGTCATGACCTTGAGCACTTTCGTTTCTTCCTTTTTCTTCAAACGCGCGGCTTACAGTGTGAACGCAAGTGTGTGTGCGCATGGGCATGTGGCGGCCATGGTAACTATGTAGCTCACGACATGGCCTCCGAGATTAGCCGACGGCGCGCGCGCCGACGGCTAATCTCGGAGGCCATGCTCACGATGCTCAAATCAGACAACGGCCGTGGATTTGGATAATGCACAGTAATTTGGGTATATGGCATCATTTGTAGCAGGGGTGGAGCCAAGATTTTTTTACTGAGGGGGCACCAGCGACAAGCGAGTTCCTTCAGGGAGGGCAGGAAGGCTGGGAACTTGTGCGTTTTGTTTGGATACGTTTGCTCTTGGGGGGGGGGGGGGCAAAGGGGAGGCAGGCAGTAATTTTCAGGGGGCAGCTTCCCCCCCCGCGCCCCCCATTGGTGCCGCCTCTGATTTCTAGAGAGAAGAGGGAGAGATTGCTAGCTGTCTTTGAGAATTGTGAATTTCAAGGCCGCGTGCTGTGCTATAATGTACAGCGCGCGTTTCTGGGAAGCCTCGACTACCGATCGGCAGCGTTTTCTGACCATGCTCAAAAAGTGTTGCGGAGCCCTCTTAAAGCGGCTGTTGAAAAAGCTATACAGTCACGCATAAACGATTAAATTTAGGCAGCATAGTCCAGCTTACGCTGGGACTGCACTGCGTGCTCTGCACAGGCCTTGAATTTTTTCAAAAGAGACATTTGACTGGTTATTCTAAAGCACTGTGGCGGTGCTCAGTTATGCAGGACAACATTAAAGCTGTGGGCCAGGTAGTGATAGCACGGCTTCATTATTGGCACTAGAGCACCGTTTTGAATGCAGTAAAATGTAGTAACATTGATTACTTCTTAGTGTTACTGTACAGTGTTCCTGAATGACCAGTCAAATATGCCAAATGTTACGAGCTCAAGTAAATAAAACATGTGCATTCATTCTGATGAGCAAGCAGAGATCTGCATTGTCAACTCGCAAATCTCCACTCATTTGAACCCACATGAAGCGGTACCATTATATCGCCAAGCAGGTTCGACCACCTCTGTATCGGAAATCTGCATGCATGAGCAATCTGTTCTTTCACATTCCGATTCTAAATAAATGCTGAGTATTTCACTGGGTCATATTGGTATTCTGCGATAATACTGCTACCTATTTGAAGATGTTTTTGCATTTAAGATAACAATATCATTTGGGGTTTTATGTGCCGAAACCACAATATGACTATGACGCACGCCCTAACAGAGGGCTCTGGAAATTTTGATGTTAAGAAATGCTTATTAAGGTTTAAGTGGGCTCAATTTTGGAAAAGTCCTCTGTGGGTGAAGTAGAAGAAACATTTCGATGCCTTGCTCTATGGAATCTAAGCAGTATTTGCAAATACTCTTCAAGAAATAAACATTTAATTATGTCGAGGTTTTTTCTTTGCACTTGCTGTTTTCTTCGATTTTTATTTTGTGTGGAAAAACACTCCAGTCATTTTAGATTGTTTCTTTTGTTTACCGTATGCATGGTATATTCTGAGAGAACACATCAGAACACTGACATGCGGTGTGTGTCAGGACATGGGGGCAGCTGCCCTCCACTTGATGCCCCTTGAGTGCCATAATGCTTACAGAAGTGTGATAATGGTTTATGGTGTAACGGCACAAAAAAATGGACAAGAACACAGAAGAGGAGCAGAAAACACAAACGGGCACTCCTCTTTTGTGTTATCATCAATTTTTTTTGCACAGTTACACCACGATCCAGAATTCGTAACCTATAGTTCTTCAAGAGGTGCCTTTGCCTTCTTCATTTGAGGGACCTCTCTCACAGTAGCTACTTCCCCAGGAGAAAAACCCTGGTGCCACCCCTGGCCATATATTACTTGTTCACTTATGATTTGTCTTATGTCTCCCATGTGAAACGAAAGTGGTCAAACTTGCACTACATCATTCTGGTGAGGATTAAACCAAACATGAGAGAGAAAGAATTTATTAGAAGGTAGAGAGGTCAGCCTGAGATGATACACTCTAGCTTGTGCAGGAAAGAGGGAAAAAAAAAAGTGTTGAAGGGTGATGATGGGGAGAGGAAGCGATGCGTATATGTATATATAATAACCACGTAACGCAGTGGTTTTGCTGCAGTCTAGCGTCCAGTCCTGTGCTATTAAGAAAATCTATAACTGCCCTTGCAGCAGTTGACACTGTCTGATCGTGCATTGCTGACAAAATACCGCTTTCTCTTAGTGTTGCCACATTGATTACTGTCAGCGTTGAAGCCAGCATTTTTTGTTGCTTGTGGCACGTAAAGTGGGCAATCACAAAATAAATGTGCTGTTGTTTCACACGCTTGGCAGCGTTCACAGTTCGAGCTGTCCGCGTGGCTGATGAAGTGTGGGTGGCGGCAATTGAGTGAAGGCAACGCCCAGGCAAGTCCAGTGCAGCAAACTGGTGTGGCTTTGGTTTATTCTAGCCGGGAGGCAAAAAGTCGCGTGAGGGTCTGTTTCCCACAGACACCTGTATTGGTGCACGGTCTGGTTCAGACCAGTAAGTTGTTGTGCACTCTCGCATGAGCGATCTCAACAAAGAGTATATATCACTTTGCGTGTATGCATGGTATTTTCACATCAACAGGGACCGTGTTATACACAGTGGCTCTTGCTTCAGCATCGGCTATGCCGTTGCCTGACAATTCGCAGTGTCCAGTGATCCATTGTAATGTTATTAAGTGACCATTCCTCTGCGTGAGGTCGAATATACTTGAATGATTTCTGAAGCTAATGCATAATATTGGCCACTTCTTGAGCATGAATCAGTGGCTTGTAATGTGGATTTTCTAACCAAAACAAAAAAGCTGAATAAGTATTGTGCTTCTCATGATGAGCACCATATGACGCCTTGTTTGTGGCACAGCTTATTCAATACTTTGTTCCTTGGCAGTGGCGTAGCCAGGGGGTGGCACACTGGGCCTGTGCCTCCCCCCTCCCCCCGAAACTTTTTATTCTGCCATGCACAAAATGACACTCGACCACACTTACCTACCCCGACTCCATGCTGGATCAAGGGCATGCCCCCCCCCCCCCCCCCACCTGTTTTTCTTTTTGTAAAGGACTAAATGAGAGCATTGCAATTTAACTGCCCATAACAAGTGCTTATTATGTCTGTCTAGCTTCGTCGTCGCTACACAATGCATTGGTCACAGTTGGTGTGATTCCATATAGTGCTTTCCTAGTGCAAAACAACACCACAGGACAGGACAAAGTACTACTATCAACTGGCATCATTCATTGCGTCATTGCACTCTTTATAGAGAACAGATACCATGGAAGGCAATGTGTAGTGTACACCACGCACAGCAACCACCACAACTTGATCAACAGAACGCACTCATGACACCTAGTCCAAAGTCTGTCATTGGGTTCGCAGTGCATTACTGTTCCTAGCTTTAACCTTGTTTAGCACTGAATTTTCTTTTTTGGATTCGGTATCACGAACGCGCTCTGTTGATAAAGTTGTGGTGGTTGCTGTGCATGGTGTACACTACGCATGACGTTCTGGTGTCTGTTTTGTATAAAGAGTGAAGTGATGCAATAAATTGTGTTAGTTGAGAGTAGCGCTTTGTACTCTCTTTTGTCTTGTGGTGTCGTTTTGCCCTTAAAAATCATTATCAACTCTGTTGTTTGAGCTCCTTCAATCATAAATGGAACCGTACCAACTAGCCCAGTTGTCGACCTTTTTTTTGCTTAATTGTAAACTGTAGTTTGGTCTCACTGGTTTTGTAGGTTGTGCTGGTTGGTGCATGCAAATATGTTATTTGAATTCAGTCACAAATATGCATTGATTGTACCAGAAAGTGCGAAGAAACAGAGCATGCCTCGCTGCCTATTAAATGGCAAGTGCCATTGGGTACCCACTGGTTTTTCTGATGGAGAGAGAGAAGATTAGTGTTGTGGGCACTCGTATTTGAAGAAGGCTATAGTTTCTCCGCTTTCTTTCACTCCAGTTCCCAGTCCCCTGAATGACGTTGCCCCGCACTTGTATTGGTTGCATAAATGAATTTCCTTTCCTCAAACCCCTACTCCCTAGTACTACCCCATTAGACGACAGAGCCTAGAGTCCTCCAATCATATTATTGATAGAAGAACTGTGGAAAGAACAATCAAACGGATGGGATTGAATGGGTTGTCACCTTGGTTGTCACGTCCTATTGAAACCCAGCTTGCGTAAATAGTGCAGGGTAGCAAACCGGACGTGCGTCTGATCTTGCTTCTGTCTTTCTCTACCTTTCGTAAAAGACCAACCTACGCAGTTTCGGTTTCGTTTGTTGAGAGTTCGCTTATATCAAATAAACGATAGAAACAACACTTCCAACTTGAGTTGAAAATGATGCACTATAAACTTTATGCAATAATGCCACTTCTGAAAACCTAACTGTGACTTCACTATAGTACGGTTCGCTATAATTGTAGTAAATTCGGAAGATTCATCGCACTAATCTGCTAACACTGAAAATGCGCTGCCGCGGACTCGGGCGATTTGGGCGGGGAGCGCTGAGCTAGGCGTCTGATCGTCGTATCAGCAGCTGTCATTTCGGCAAACTGGTAGCGCATTTGCGCAGCGTATTTGAACCGGGCGTCTCACGTAAGTACAACTGGCTGTCATCCTACCGCGCTCATTCGCGCATATCAATCGTGCGCTAGAGTTTGCGGCGTGCAATGTGGTGACGGGTGGTTGAAACTTGGATGAACCGATAGATGCATGTCCGATGCGTCATTTCACGAATTGACTCCCTAAATTGCACGCTACGATTAATCGGCTTCAGCCGGGAAGGAGGAGCGTGTTTTTCTTCGAATGACGCTGAGCCTTACGTGAGGATGGCTTAGTTATTCAAGAAATGACCGCCTATTGAGACCACCAGTGCACGCGATTTTCCCAGCTTGCGTTGTATGCACGTTTTCATCTCGCTTAACCGCGGCGTGCGAATATATTTTGTCTCGTTTCGTTCTAGATAGTTAACCTGCGCAATGGAGGATGAGCGGCAAGCCGGTGACGGGGAAGAAAACCCCACGTCCCCCAAGCCAACGAAGTGGACTCCTAACCAGCATCATTTGAAAGTCCTTCTCGGGATGGGAATTAACCGTAACGCTGCCATAAAGGTGAGTTGACGTGAGGCTCGGTTTGTGAAACGCGCAGCTATTTTTCAGTGGTGCGCTTTATTAGATTAGGCACCGCCCGCTTAGCAATGTCGTGAAAACGGCTAATTAATTTAGCATGCAACACAAGCGCACGTTTCGACGTGTGTGGGGATATGACGGCCTAAGAGAAGGTCACCTTTCGCACGACTTCAAAGCACAGCCTACTCTTATTCACATTATTATTATTATTATTATTATTATTATTATTATTATTATTATTATTATTATTATTATTATTATTATTATTGTTGTTGTTGTTGTTGTTGTTGTTTATTAGAAAGGCCTTTATTCCTTGCTTCCACGTAACATTTAACTTGCTTTGTATGCATCAACTGTATCAGCTCACTCACGCAAATTCGTATGACAAAAAAAAAAGCCATTTTTTTAATACTTTCTCTTTGTACACTGCACATAATGCTGCGAAAACTAGAAACCTGACACCGTTCACTGCTCCTATTCACCACGAGAAGATAGTGTATACATATGAGATAAATATATGATTGAAACTGTGTCATACTTATGTGTAATGAAATATGAAAGATTTATCGCACATAGAGCACAGCAGGTCTGTTCTTATAATGGCCATGTTCTTGCAACTAGCAACCACAACAAATCACTTGTGCTCCTGATCAGAAAATAGCACGTTGTGTACTGGAAGCACGAAGTCACACAGAGAGCATTTATAACCTCATGTCCACAATGTGTTATAATATATAAAGGTTAACCAGAAAGGGTTACAGACCAAACACAACTGCACTACACAGAATCGGATTTGGTTGGGGTAGACATCATTTAGCATGTAGGCTTCAGCTATGGCAATCATATGGCGAGTCCATTACCCACCATGGTGGTCTAGTGGTTGTGGTGCTCGACTGCTGATCCGAAGGTCGCACAATCGAATCCTGGCCGTGGCAGCCACACTTTAGATGGCGGCAAAAATGCTTGAGGCCCGTGTACTTATAGATAGGTGCTCGTTAAAGGGGTACTGACACAAAATTTCGCGGCCGAGATAGCCTGCTGGATCGATTCCCGTGTACGTGCGTGTACCATCTGCAAAATATCGACAGCGAATAAAGCTTGGAAGGTATTTTATATGAATTTTGAAGTTCGCGAGCGCGATCCAGCATTATAGGCCGCACCTGGTGCATTGACCCGAGGTGACCCCCCTACTTCCCCTACGTAATAGTTTCAGCCGGTACAAGTTATGATGACGTCGTAGCCGCCATTTCTGTTTTGACGCGCTTCCCGACGAACCGCTCCTCGCCAGCGGGTCAAACCTGAAGTGATTCGCCACGTCGAAAATTCCTTCCATCCCCGCCGCAAGAAAATCGTCGCCATCAGACGACAATGAGCCCGACGACGACAGACCGCGCGGAAATGCGTCACTGTTCTGTGTGCTCACGTGACCGAGCGTTTCACTCGCTAGGTGGTGATAGTTGCACCCGGCGGCTTGTCGTTTTTGGAGCTCTGTCAAACCAAAACTGAGGCTGTGTCGGTAATGAGGAGCTTGTAATTAATTATCTGTCGCGCGCTGCAGCAAACGATGTGCCGTGTTATGACTAACAGGCCCCCAGCAACACATTGCAGCAAAAAAACGCGGGGCGAACATTTTTGTGTCAGGACTCCTTTAAAGAACCCCAGGGGGTCGAAATTTCCGGAGTCCTCCACTATGGCATCCCTCATAATCATATCATTTTTTTGGGGCGTCAAACCCCAATAATTATTATTATATGGTGAGTGCATGTTCGGTGTGCCAGACATGGCACCAGTGCTCAAGCCTAGGTTGAAGCTCTTTATTGTCTATTGAGATCAATGTTTATGCTGCTACATAATACTGTTTCTGCTGGGTAGAACAAGGTAGGAAAAGAAAACGAGATGGCAGTGCTAGTAAACAGAGTTGTATTGGACTAAAAGCAGAAAAGATGACTGTGAAAGCTATGCACAAAATCCTACAAAGAAGTCCACAGAATCAGTTGTGCTGGTGTTTGTAAACAGGAAGGCTGTCAGTGAGGTACTAAGTAGTGTCTGGTAGGCATCCCTTGGCATTAATTTGGAATCGTAGTCCATGAAAAATGCCGGTTAGAAGGGCTGTTATGGGAACACTGAAAACACTGGGCCATCCGTGAAAATTTGGACACATCATGGAGACACAAGAAGGAAGCAGTCTTCGCAGGACTAGTCATGTCAGCTTCACTTGTCCGCCACAGCTGAAGTGCATTTGTGAGATGCTTGAGCAGCTAAAATCCATTTGTAACGCACTTGAGCAGCTAAAGTGCATTTGTGCGATGCTTGAGCTTGGTATGTGCGATCGAGCATAGAGGTCTAATAAACGTCTGTAAATTCTTGGTGCTGGAGGGCAGAAGAGAGGGAGTCCTATCTACACAGACGGACCACTTACAACAGCAAAATATTGAGAGCCCTAGCACCGTGAATCATCCGGCATCTATTAGACCATTACCTGGTGTTAAGAATGGAGTAGTGCCCCTCGGGTGCGCGGCGTAGGATACGAGGTCGTGGCATCCCACCGCTGGAACCGCTGTTGGGACTCGGGTTGCGTGGCCGGTGCGAACACGGGTGTGTATCGTGCTCGGAGTAGTCAGTAATGGCAAGGTGAAGAAGGAAAAGATTTTATGTACAAACTATTTACATATTTTTGCTACCAGGCAACATGACTGCCAGCCCGACCACGTCGGCTGGTTCGACTCCGTTCGAGTCGTTCTCCTTCTCCGATCTCCGATCTCCCTGATCGATGGACCGGCACGGCCTTAAATCCTCTAGCCGTCCATTGTCCAGCTGACGGTCCGCCGGTCGCAGGTGTTGACGTTCTTCTAGTCTCTTGACTGTCCGCCGGCCACAGGTGTTGACGTTCTTCTAACCTCTTGAGCGTCCGCCGGCCGCAGGTGTTTACGGTCTTCTTTTTGTATGTTGAGCAGCCTTTCCATAGCTGGGCAGCTTTGAAGAACGACTGGCGTCAGTTGTCGGGACCGGCTGGGTGAAGACGCCGTTTTCCCCGGATTGCAGACAAAGCATGCGGGGGTTGATCCCTGCTTCCACGTTCGATCAGGTGCTCTGGCACAGCACTGGTGAACAGCACTCTAAGGTCACAACGTACAAGTAACAGGCATGGTACCATGCGGTAGTGTGCGAGGTATTATTGGTCATCTGCCAACTTGTAAAACGTGCTCCACACTCGCCGTCATCGCTGCTGGCTGCTCTGACGAACACTCCCAGGTTTAAATGCACGGATATACCCGATAAAGGGCGAGGGAGAATGACCACCGCCGTTGCTAAATTGGGAGAGCATCGGACGTGTTATTGGAAGGTTGCAGGTTCGGACCCTGCCGGCAACAAGTTGTCTTTCGATCCACTTTAATTTCTTCTCATTTATATCATAATTACAGCAAATAACGTCCCCTATACTTTCCTTGGGTTGATTGTACTTGTATTACCGTATTTACTCGATTCTACCGCGCCCTCGATTGTAACGCGCACCCGTTTTCCGCGACCAAAAAAAAGTACAACATCGATTCTAATGCGCATCCATTTTTCGTGAGAGAAATGAACAAAAGAAGTCCGTAGGAGTCCACCTTCGCACATTCAGAAGAACAAGTATTTGGCTTTTAAAGAACTAAAGTTTAAAAAAAAAGAAAACACAAAGTCAAACGGCGGGCCTTGCCGCTGAAACTGTCACCACTACGGCGGCGATACGAGTCGCATAATAGATCAGTCTTCGTCGCTGTCGGACAACTCCTTGTCGCTGTCAACGCTCTTCGATTTCGGCAAACCGGCCCTGCTTTTGTCCACAGAAACTTTTTCGTGAAGCTTTGCTGTAAAACAATCTTCTGCTTCTATTTGCGCCAGTCTCGCACGCACGTTTCGGCAACACCGAACGACTGCGATGCGGCCCGATTTCCGTCCGTCTCTGCACATGTAATAACTTTTCTTTGAAATGCGACATCGTGGTGCACTCATCGAGTATTTGGAGTGGGCACTTCCATGCCACCGATGCGAATGTAGAACGGGATGACAAACTCCTCAGCACACGTACGAACTGAAACAATGACAGAAATGGCCGAGGCATAGAGTTTCCTACAATACTTACTAGAGGGAACTCTGGCGCTAGTGTCTATGGGAGCTGCAATGCATCGCGCTTCAGCCAGCATGGGAATCATGGGTAGTACACGGATTTGTCTAAACTTCGTTCTTTCGGCTCCGTTTGGCTCCGCGTCGCCTGTATCCGCTTTGTCGCAAAACGAAGTTCAGCAGAAATCGGCAGTTTCACTTCACTTTAACTTCTTTAGGCTCACCGATTCAAATCTGGTCACGAAGTTCACAACGATCCATTCTTTTATCCGAAAGAAAACCAAAACATAGCAATAAACAAAGCCACAAGTGCGTTCGAAGCCCAGAAGCACGAAGACTAGGCAAATCCGTGTACTACCCATCATTCCCATGGTGGCTGAACGATCGCAGCGCCAGAGTTCCCTCTAGGTCATTTTAGGAAACTCTATGGGCCGAGGCGCGTAGGAGGCGGCCATTTTGAAATGCCGATGGCAATACGATAACCGAGTTTGTTTGTTTTTTTCGGTACTCGATTCTAACGCGCATGCGATTTTTCGACTCGTTTTGCCGAAAAAAAGGTGCGCGTTAGATTCGAGTAAATACGGTAAGTTCTCAATTTTTTGCTTGCAGGCACTCTACTACACCGGAAACCAAGGACCCGACTTTGCTGCTGCGTGGATTTTCGAAAACAATGACGAGGACATTGACGCTCCCCTTGATGTGAGTGAAACGTACAGCTTCTATAGAAACACATCTCATGGCTGCTCTTCATTATGCAACCATGTCTCCTTACAGATCCTTACCACCGAAATGCTCCATTTTTACACGGAAGAGTATCTTTAACATAATTTGTCAATGAATACTCATGTGAGCTGTTGTTATTTGAGGATACTTGTGGTATACATTCCCCACATGCCTGACAGTTTAATTTCAGGTTTTTAAAGGTGTCCTTCAAAATTTTTGGAGCATAGTCAGAAAACATTACCGATCAGTAGCCAAGGCTGCTGTGAACGTATGAGGCAAATATGATAGCTCTGTATAAAACAGGAAATTTACAATTTTGTATCAGAAACAGCAAAAAAATCTCTTGCAGTCTCCTTCGCATTGGTGTCACCGATAAACGAGCTCGACAGCTATTGGCTGATTTTAGGAACAGCACACCGGTGGGTGCTTGCGAAGGCAAGCTGCTGCATTGTGTTGGAACTGCGGCCATTATGAAATGCTGTCACGTGCCAGCATTGTGAATGTCTGAACCACAAGGTGCTGAACCACGATGCGTAGCAGGGGTGCAAGCAGGATTTTATGCCTGGAAGGGGAGGGGGGCTGCTGTTTAGCTTCCAGCACTCTTGTGGTGATGAAAGGAGAGAGAAAGTACTCTGCTTGTGCGATAATTTCGCCTATACACAATGAATAAAAAAACTTTTTCTGAACAGGTTTCTGAGGCAACGGGGTCTGGTATTGGTAAGGTCATTCTATGATAACATAGAAAGCTGTTGCACGGCGTCTTAAAGGGGTACTGATACCAATTTTCAAAGCTGTGTTTACTCCGCCGTACGAATCCCCTGTATGCAGAGATGGCTCTGAACAAGTGTGAAATTCAGGAAATGCAGATGAAATACTTTCTTTTGACATTAAAGTCAGTTTGCACGTAGCAAACCTGCTGATATCAACACTAGCGTGTTGTCGACCTACAATATCCATTCTGGGGACTTTAGGTACCAATATAGCTAGTTGTGACGACGTCAAGTGCTCACACATACAAAATGGCTGCTTTTGAGTCACTTTCTTGTTCGTCTGCTCTCACTATGCGGTCACTGTAGTTCATAGTACCTGTGTAGTGAAGTTGAACTTTACTCTATTGCCATGTGTGCACATGAATACACAGTCTGAAGTGATCAGAAAACAGGGAGATTGTTTTATTTCCCATTGCCTCCATGGCAGTGGCATTTTGTCCTGTGAAATCATGCATCAGCAGAACAGGGTACAACAGATCTATGTTCCATAGATTCCCATGCGACCCAGTGCTGAAACAAGTGCAGGTCGATTTTGTGCATCCATCGTTGACTGTGCACTTGTTGCCACAAGTGCGCAGTCAACGATGGGTGGATGAAGTCAATGATAGATGCACAACGATGTTGCGCGATGGATGCTTCGCGCAACAGACGTGAAGCGGCCATAGAAATGTGTCAATATCTTGTGCAAGGAAGTGACGAGGAGGTCATAACGTGTTGTGACGTTGGGGTACAGTAGGAATCGAAACTAGCTTTTAAAAACATGCACCGTGTTTATTCACGTAATGAACGCACATTTTTTTGTGTGTGTGTGAGAAACCAAAGCAAAGTTGGGAGGTATTATGCGGGGCAAATTTTACTTGGTAAATAATAGGACATGTTTACTAGCGAAAAAAGACGTGGACGAGAAGAAGGAATACAGGACAACGCTAGACTTCAACTAAACTTTATTACACATAACATTCAGGTATATATAGACAACTTGGTGAGCGCATGCGCGCAAAGGTCCTGTTAATACCGAAACATTAATCAACACAGAAGAGTTATCAGTTTCTTTCCAGATAGCCAAGTTCCTTGTCAGAGAGAGCCAAAGAGGGACTGCTGACACAAGCGTCAGCTTCTTTTTTAATGACCAAAGCTTCAAAAAAGAAGCTGACGCTTGTGTCAGCAGTCCCTCTTTGGCTCTCTCTGACAAGGAACTTGGCTATCTGGAAAGAAACTGATAACTCTTCTGTGTTGATTAATGTTTCGGTATTAACAGGACCTTTGCGCGCATGCGCTCACCAAGTTGTCTATATATACCTGGATGTTATGTGTAATAAAGTTTAGTTGAAGTCTAGCGTTGTCCTGTATTCCTTCTTCTCGTCCACGTCTTTTTTCGCTAGTAAACATGTCCTATTATTCACGTTACCAACTTTCCGCCTTAAATTTACTTGGTAGCCACAGCCCACTCCCTAGTTTGTTGGTAAGCCATATCAAAAGTCCGCTTTTTTTTTTAAAACATCTCGTATGGCATGCACATTAGAACAGAGTGTAAAATCAGCAGTGCAATATATGGTGCATTAACCCCATCCCCGAATTTCAAAGGCCATACTGCGGCTACCAGAAACTCATCTGAGTGGCGGAAGTTTGTCATGGTGTCCAAAAATGATGCCCGGTCTCCTGTGCCTCATGTGATTACATTATCCTGTTCCAAGTTAGAACAAATCACTCGTATTTCTCTTTCATGACGAACAGTCTTGGGCAGTAACTAGTTTCTAATAACATGTTGCCAGTAATTAACTACTACCTCTTTAGTTAACGTGTAACTGTAACTTGTTACGTTTTTATTTGAGTAACACTCTTACTTCTGATATGGTAATGGCAACATTATTCTGTTACACTTACTAAAGCACATATGCTTGCACCTAGCAAAAAAAGTTATAACACCATTTTATCTCTGGAAAGAAAAAGCAGAAGAAAACAGGTGGTAAATAGTGCTGATGTCTATGTTTATCACAGAAAAGCGTTAATATTTCTTTGTCACATGAATATACAGTCAACTGCCAATTTTTCGGACGTCCGATTTTCCGGACATGCTCGAAAATTCGGACGCTCTCGCGGCACCGTCACCAGCCCCATAGACGTCATGTTCAAGAACGTCGGAAATTTCGGACGCTGAAACTCTTCGGTGTTCGATTTTTCGGACTTTCTGGCCAAATTGCAGGTCCGAAAGGTAATCATTGAAGCCCCCACCTCTGCTGCGTCTATCATCTCGTAGGTTCGAACCAGCGCTTTCGCGAGTTTCAGACTCTGCGACAGTAGCAGAGTCCGAAAGTCAGCTTTGTCACGATGCCGAAGTGTTATAGGGTGAAGCAGACCGGAAATTCAAAGGGGCCGTTATCACGGCGCCGTGTGGCGATGTCTTTACGGATAAGCAGTGGAAATGCACGGAGGCGTGATGGTGGCAGGTGGCAAACACGCCAGTACGGCTCAATCGCTGACAAGCCTTACGATAAGCATCTTCAGTCAACTGCTCGATAGTGCACGTGGCCTGGTGCAGTTGCATGCGTAGCGCACGCATTTAATAGGCGAGAACCCAAACGCGCCGCGCCACCATTCATGCTGCCTCTTTGTGCGACCGCTAAGTGCGCCGCAAAGACGCGTTGCCTTCACGAACGAAACCAGCTCGTCATCGTACAGCGATCACATCACACTGGCGGAGACACAGGCGAACTTGGTTGCACGTAAGCGGAAGTGTGGGCAGCAACGCATTGGCGACTTTTTTCGGCCACCGGGACCCTGAAGTGTCAATAAAAGTTCTTTTTTCTGACGCATTTGTTTTTTCGGACATTCTATAATTCGGACTTATTTACGTTCCCCGTGGAGTCCGAATTATCGGTCGTCGACTGTAAATGTAAACAAACTGTATTGTTTGTTTTTATGACATTTTAATAAGTAATGTTCTTACAGAGACAATACTGTTGCTTGACACTGCAGTAACTATATTGCTTCTTATTTAGCTTCAAGTAACTCTAGCTATAACACTGTTACTTTTTGCTGGTGACATGCTCACAACTGGTGACGAAGCAATCAAGGGTGCTGCAATCCACAATTCTCAAAATTTTGAAAATTGGGGTACATGTTACAGTTTAGGGTATTTTCAAGCACTTAAACCCCATTATTGTGCATACAGCTTCCTTGCGTCTGGTTGAAGAAAGATACAAGCTGACCTCTCGCGGCGAGTTGCACGAGGTGTCCTCATCTTGCTCTCATCATCTTCTTCCAGCTCGACCCCTTAGACGAAAGTGACACAGAGGACGACGACGCTCCCGAAACGTACAAAATGGTCTTTGCGGTCAACAGTGAGCTCGAGATGGGCACAGGAAAAATTGCCGCCCAGGTGGCACACGCCGTCCTCGGCTTGTACAGGCTGCTCCTGCAAGACGAGAGGAAGTATGGCAACATGCTCCTGCTGTGGGAGGAATACGGGTAAGTGGTAGTATTTGGGTCTGTGTGTTCTCGCATCCATGCCATGCAGGCTAGCTTAAAGGGGCCATCATTACACGGTCACCCAGCAATTTGCAGTTTTCAGTGAAAAATTGAAGTAAAGGGCCTAGTGGACCTATCATACATGAAAAATAGACTCCAAAAGAATATTTCAGTGTAAAATAAGCCCTCGAAGCTGCCACCTATAAACCCCACCCACCACCCGCGACCGCCATTTTGCCATGGCGTGTGTGATGTCATGTGCTGCATGGAGCGGAGTTGTTGCCTTCAACCAAAGTTTCAGTCGCTGTAGGTCGTTCAGTTTCAATTTCAAGCTGAACAAAGCTGCAATAGCTCAATTGCTTGTGCTGCTGACCACGGAACAAAATGGTTCACTGGAATGCCGACGCTCGCACAGCAAGTAGCTTTGTTACGTCAAGGCTCGCAAGTGGGCCAGTGTTGTCCAAGTCTCAGGCTGCTCACATGTTTACAAAAATATTCAATTATGAATGAACTTTTCGACCAAATGTGCTAAAATTACGCCACCATTTTTGTGAATGCACAAAAATTAATCCACATAACACAGATTGTAATAAACAATTGGGCGTCATGGCTTCTTTAATTAATGCCATTCTCTAGCACCTTGAAGGGACTCTCGCCAGGCTTCTGTCAGAAGCCTATGTTTATTAGTTGTACAGTTTGGGGAGCATTCTACTGCGAGAGAGAGACGAAAGGAGAGATGAAGCACCGAAGGTTCACCAAAACAAAAGATCCACTTTTTCCCTAGAAAGTGAGAGGAATTAGAAGGAAATGAAGGAAGAAAGAGGAAAACACATGCACACAGTCTAAGCCATCGACAGCACAGGATAATGGTTCACAGTGTTAGTGTACCTTGTGCCGCTTGTCGTAACTATGCTCGGAACAGTCTTGGGCAGTAACTAGTTACTAGTAACGCGTTACCGGTAACTAGTTACTTTTTTCAGTAACTTGTAACTGTAACTAGTTACTTTTAAGTTAGAGGAACTTGTAACTGTAACACTGTTACTTTTTTCGCAGTAACTGTAACGGAAAGTACCGTTACAGTTACTTCTGTCTTTATGAAAAATTATCCAACAGCAACACTTTTTCGAACTTTCTTCTTTACCAGATAACCTCTCCACCCCTCAACTTTCCAGAATAGGGCTCCCCTCGCAGTTTAGGAGAGGAGGTGACTAAGCGTATTATCTTCCCTGCAGAAGACCGAGGTTGGAGGTCTGTCATTAACGCAACATGTAAATCAATCGTGGTTCAACTGAAACGCCTGCTAAGTTCGCGTCCGTTTTTTTTTTCAGCATATATATCCTTTTCGTCACTTGAGCATCTAATTATGTTCTTGGTGTACAGGTGGAGGAGCATTAGGATGCCATGTTTACAGTCTCCCCCGTCTGAGGCTCCGAGCTAATCGCGTTTGACAGGTGGCTAGAGAACAGCAGAACGCGAAACGGCTAAGGCCAGAAATTCCGTGAACTAGCGAAGCGATATTTTAAAACTTCTTTGTAACTGGTTGTAAAATGTTTACTCCGACTTAATGCAACAATTATTAACAAAATGACAGACGTTTCACCCCCAATGCAGGTGGCATCCTAAAAAAAGAAAAAAAGAAAATGAGCCGAGGTCGACCAGTCCACTAGTCACACATGTCCTTGTAAATGTCCAGTGGGGGACCGCGGCTGTTTTTGCAAGCCGCGGCGAATGAACCACGATTCCAGGAGTTGCTTTTCCCCCACCTTCGTTCACAAACCGGCGTCGTCGCATTGTTTAGGTCAAAGCTATGACCTGTCATCCAGCAGTGCTCAACAAGCTCGGTCTTAGAACGCGTTGCATGGGTTGCTTTAGCGACATTCCGCTTGAGTTCTTTAGGCCTCGTTGATCATTTCCTGCCCGTTTCGCCGATCCCCGCATCGCACATTTAGATACCGCCATGATCATCCGCAGGTGTGCAGTCTTAGGATTTCGTGAACACACGTTGTCATGTTCCAAGGTATAATAACGGGACATAGTTAAAAACGGTTTGTATGCCCAGCGGACCGGAAGCTCTCCGAACAGAGTCTGACACACCTTAAACATATGGAGCAGACACAATGGACGTCGTAACCACTCGTGATGCACTCCCCGCTGCTCTTCGCATGCGCTTCTGGGTATAGTTAATAAACGTCTTAGGATATACTGCCGTCGTTCCAGTACATCAACCACGTTTTCCACTTCAAGTAAGAGGCGTTCGAAGTGATTGGTGGTGTTGGGCCCCCTTTTATGTTTTCTTCGTCTAGGGTTTTACGATGTGCAACCCTTATTAAATAAATTCTATAATTTGATTTGTGATCTATTATTTTATACAGTAACGAAAAAGTAACGACGTTACTTTTGCACAGTAACTGTAACTGTAACAAGTTACTTTCAGAAACTGTAACTGTAACTGTAACAGAGTTACTTTTTTGGCTTAGGTAACTGTAACTGTAACACTGTTACTTTTTACTGGTAACGTGCCCATGACTGGCTCGGAATACGTATTGGTGACAATGCTTTCACATCCTTCTGCCGCAATGGCTTATGAGGTCAGTATTCCAAAATAATTTTTTCTGGCAGTCGTCTGTTGTTCATGTGAGCTTGGGCAGTTGCACGCGACCATCTCTGTAGACTGACTGTGTCGAGGGCCATAGCGATAGCTTTGCTGTTTTCCTGAATGGGGGGGGGGGGGGGTGGTTTTGGCAAAAGTAGCTGTGTGAGGTGGTCGTGGTCAAGTGGTACATGTAGAAGAATTTTTGTAAAACGGTGAAGCAGTAGCTGACGCAAAAGCAAACGAAATTGCACGCGAAGAGGTGAACTACCCGTCTGTACGAGTGTATGCACCAGCCAGCAATGGGGGCTTCGTCCTGTGCTTGATGGATGTCATAGACACATGAACGCCCACCCACTCCATGTGTTCCAAATCTCCTAACTGCTCAGCCTTCTGTTCGTTTATTGCCCTGCTCCATTCCCAGAGGTGCTGAGCTGTGCTCTGCTCCCTTACGGGCTGTAGAAAACACCACTTTCCTTTTCCATAATAACCATGTTACACTTGTCACGTAGTTACTTGTAATTGGCTAAACAGAAAAGTGATGCTTTTGTACTGTTGCACATATGGAACTGCCAGGATGTGGTGGCTTTCAATTACCATCATTCTTGGCAATCTATACTCCATCTAAAAAGTTCCCTTCATTACTGTGGAGGCTACGGGCCCCTTAGCCAATAGGAAGGGTGAAAATTCCTCACAATGTATTCATCCGCGCCGTGTCGTCTGCTCAGCGTCCACCTGGCATCGGTGCGCACATGTTGTAAAGCGAGCGGATGGCAGCACTGAAAAAATGAACATGGCTGCACCCAAGGACACTGGTGCCCTCTGCCTCGAATTTATCATGTCATTGTCGTGCGCTGTGTGGCTTGCAAGTTCCAAACTGGCGCTTGTATTTGCTTTAGATTTATGTCCTGACGCCTCAACAGCAGTGTATTCGTGACTATGCTGCGCTATTTTCATGAACCATTATCAATAAATTATCGGCACGTTTGGCTTAGCAGGCATGGCTAAACAAACACAGTTATTCCACTGCTGCGCCAAAGTGTGCCAAATTGGATTTACTGCGCCATTCTCATAATATCGACGAAAATTGCGCCAAACTCCGCCAGAGTCTCGGGTTTGGGGGCGTCCAGCAATCGTACCGCCGGCGCGTCAAAACATGGGCAGCTTGAGCTTGGGGCTGTCAATGTTACAACCACGGACTAAGAATTATTCTGCTGAATTAACAGCGCTGGCATGTGCGTCCCGAGTAAGCCATGATGCTGTGAAAGGTGCCGACGCAGCTTCTGTTCTGCAAGTCGGCTCGACGGCAAAATGCGCTCTCCACAGAGGCTCGTGACGTCTAGGCCAATCAGCAGCGTGAAAGTGTGGCGGGGATTCATCGGCGGGCGTCGTCTGTTCCAGAAACGCCGCTGATAGCTCGTTTCAAGTGTCGCACGACACGTAATGAAAGCAATGTTCGATAACAACTACACACGTGCCGCTGAAATGTCTGTACCTTCTGTTTCTGGACAGTGAAATCTGGGACCGTTAACAAAAGATATGTATGGAACACTATAGAATTTTCCATGCTTCACGTCTATGGAAGAGCACATCAATGGTGAGAACGCGTTGACACTTTTCCTCAAGTATACTTTATCCATGGATCTTCATCCAGCAGAGCTTTTTCGTAATTCCTTCCACCAGCACATCCGGGTTTGTAATCGCTCTGCGGTAAATACCCCCTAAAAGGGCATGCCGTTTCGAACCCGTGAGTGCTAAAGTCCCAATTAGAATTTTTTGCTTGCTTTCAAAAAAAAGTCATCTCATTAATACAAATTAATTGCATTGTTATACGAAGTAAGGCTAGCAGCTAACCCTTTTGGACCGAATCTCGCGTTACTCAACAAAACGCTGATTCAAGGGAATACGTCCGCTCCAGGAACCGAAGCGGTTTTCGTGCTGTCAGTTCTCTGAACGCGAAGTTAGCGTTAAGAGCACAGCAAGTTTACGAGCTGTCTCCTGATGCCTTGAGACAGCGCGTGCGCCAGCGACTGCTCCTTTCGAGCGACACAGTCACCCTCTCCCCTCATCTGGCGTCCCTTCATGCTCATTACGGGCGGGTCGTTTCCTCTCTGTTTGATGAGCAATCGACGGCAGGCCCACACGCAGGAAGATGTTATCGCATGCGCTCTCTGTGCGACGGAGATGGCCGG
This sequence comes from Rhipicephalus sanguineus, assembly GCF_013339695.2. NCBI lineage: Eukaryota > Metazoa > Arthropoda > Arachnida > Ixodida > Ixodidae > Rhipicephalus > Rhipicephalus sanguineus. The sequence continues at coordinate 123,344,014 of NC_051177.1, read as the reverse complement.
CTCGTTTAATTTCCGCTTCAGCCGCGTTCGTCGCCAGCGCTCGCGAGCCTTTATCCGCCAGTAGAATGCACGGGGTGATGTTATCAATTTGGACTTATACGAAAAATGACGGTAATGGTGACAGCAAAAACTCATCCATAGTGTCCATATATAATTGTTATCAGAATAAAAAAAAATTGAGCCATATTCCACTTTGCGAAGGGGATGATCAGCGAAGCTGTTTCGTGCACTGCACGAGGGTGACATGGCAGAGGACAGTGTGGTATGCAAGGCCAAGTTGCTAACAGCCAGGCTGGTAACGTTCAGTGCGCAGTATTAATGCGAAATCCTTAGATGCTCCATCAAATGCGAAAATTGACCGTCGGCAGTGTCAAATGATTGATGCAAAAAATGATATCACGCAATGACGTCATAGATCTTCAAAACTTGTGACGTCATCATTAAGTCATACATCAAGATGTCACGTGATGGCGTCATCACATGACATTATCGCTTTGCACTAGGGGTGTGCGAATATTTGAAAGTTTCGAATATTCGTCGAATATTACATTCGAAATATTCGTATTCGATTCGAAAATTGTGTATACGAAAAGTTTCGAATATTCGATAACTTCGAATATTCGAAAAATTCGAATATGCGATTCGATTATCATGCATAAAATAACTCGTCTTCCACATTTCTGCTGTGTTCGCATCGTTAAAAACGTTGCCGAGAGGAGCGATAAACATCGTAAGTACACGGAGGCACGATATCTGCCTGCGACGAGCGCCCCGATACGTATGATTTATTGCTGGTGCATCTCCGACGTGCAGCGCTGTTGGCGATCATGTAACCGTACATTTTCAATATTATGCGGCCGTAACGTGCCGCACTACCACTCGTTAACTATGCGGGACCACTTCTGAAGAAAGACAGTGACCCATGTGACTGGTGGCGGACTGTAGGCACCTTCAGATACTCCGCTCTGGCAAAGCTTTGCACCATGTAACTCCCTATACCAGCCACTTCTGTTCCAAGCGAGCGTGCCTTTTCAGTGTTGGGTGGGGTGGGGAGGTTGTCTCTGTTACAAGGGAGCGCCTGCTGCCTCATCATGTGGAGCAACTCATATTTCTTCATGATAACATGTAGTCATTACTTTCATTGTGCCGTGATATCTGGTTGTGTTGTGGTGTGCATTGTGCTAGCCTGGACATTGTGTTCTGGAGATAGCAGTGGATGTTGTGTTGCCAGTCAGGCTGTTAATGTTTTTTTTTCTTCAAATAGCTACATGTTAAATAAAATATCGTTACTGTGGAGGCATTTTTCGTTTGATATTCGATATTCGATTCGATATTCGAAGGTGGATATTCGTATTCGATTCGTATTCGAGAAATTTGATATTCGCACACCCCTACTTTGCACTGCTTCCGTGATCGGTGTGCCGGTCATGGCGGTAATGCAAAACCAGGTGAGGTGTAGAAAGCTTGCAATGCCTCCGATTATGGAGGCGGTGCAAAACCACGCTAGGTGCAGAAAGCTTGTAGGGAGGGAGGGGGAGGATCAATACATCAGTCGAGAAAAAAAATAGCACCTGGCTTTCGCCTTGGAGTTGTCTTAGGGGAATGCATTATGGACAGTGCGACTCTTTAGCATTCAGGCTCTAATGTACATCACAGCATTTGTCAGCCACGTCTGCTGATAATCACATAGATGTATTTGTAGTGTTATTTCATGAAGTACAATTTTATTGACGCAGTATTCTGTTTATAGAGGTTAATCCAGTACACTCAACTGCATGAGCCCTTATTTTGGCATTATCGAGTTAAATATGGGGTTCTCCTGAGATGATTTTGTCGATTAGATTTGCAATGAACGTAAATATTTCCAGCTCTGCATAAGAGCCCCATAATAGTTATTCAGGTGCCCGAATGTTAATGCAATTTGCTTATCCACTGCTCTCCCAGATGTAAAATTAGTTGCTCCAGAGTGCTCCCAGATGCAAAATTACCTGCTCCAAAGTGCTCAAAGATGGAAATTTTTGCTGCTCCAAAGTACTCCAAAATGAATATTTTGCTGCTCCAAAAACTGCTCCAAATCAGAAGTCCTCGGTAGCGTCACTGCAAACAGCGCATCTCATCAGTAATGACAAAACGTACCTGATACTTTGTCCTCATCATGAGATGGCACAAAGCGATGGTTCATCTCGCCATTTATTTGTTGCTGTCAGCGCTGTGGGCGAGTAGCAAGCGCAAGTTCGGATCAAAGCGGGCGGTCGCGTCTGTATGAACGCTGCCATGTTGAGTTGTAACCACTGTTACAGGCGGTTACTGATGCAACAATTAAAGAAATACGACATAAATGTGATAAAGAGTAAACATATCACTTGTTGATGTGACGCAATTCGTTCCAAGCAATCGTAAATATCTCAACTGTAAGGTAATTATATCTGGTACTATGTTTTGCCATGCAAGCATGTGTCTTGCTTACACCCCGTAGCTTTGGTAGTGCTGAACGGTAGTGGTGAGATGGAGTATAGAACATCTCGAAGGCATGCATGGCTAGCACCCTTCTATCTCTTGCATTAATTAATACTAAAATAGCTCGTGAATACTTAGTTTTTTGTTATTGCTTCACATAGAAGTTTTTTTTTAACCATCAGTGGGTCTTTTGCGGGTATGTGCTTTGAATACCAAACCTAAAAGATTCGGCAGATCCGACACGTTGTGGGAATCATTTTCATGCAAAGCAGACAGCGAGTAGCAGCCTATTCTAGATTTTTTTCTTCATGCCTAGCGTTACAAGTTGTATCTACGTCTTTGTGTTAATTGAATAATCGTGCACATATCATGCGCTCACCAGGCACGCCAAGCACATTGGCGTGTAAACGGTTGCTTATGGCTTGATGTAACATCGGTGCTCACGTTAGAGAGGGTCATCGTGTTTATGCAAGCAAGTGCACACTATGGGGAGATGATGTGCATATCAGAAATAGCTGCAGTTGTAGCCGTATTTGCAGAATGCTTGACCATAGCTTGTGGATTCATATTTGTGCATATGCATGTTTATTACATCGATATAGTACATAAATGTGGATAGCCAACACTGCAACCACAATCGGCGTTGCCCTGACGTGACACTTGTATAGGGTCTTTTTCAGAAACCGTTTCAAGCATTGGTGTTGCTCGTTGTAGAACACTCGACTTCCATACAGAAGGCCTGGGTTCGATTCCGGCTCGAGCAATCATTTTTATTCTTTGCATCCATTTGGATATTTCGCCCATTAACAACGGCACCCACAATGGCATCGCATTTTCTGTGACACGGGCTCCTTCACGCTATTGGGTTAAGATTTTCAAAGTCTGGATTATGGACTAGGAACCACCTGTGGCGCATACCCGAATGCGATGAGCCGCAGTTTTCAGGTATGTGCCAGACATGACTGGTGGAAAGGATTTCATGACAGGGAAGTAAGTTATTCATGTCATGACCTACGAATCCTGTTGGTCATACACTCACATCCTCCTATGCCAGTTTTGGTATAATGCCAAGTTAAGGAGACGACCACAAGAGTGCCAAGAGGTAGGCGGCCAGGTAGATAGATAAAAATGATCAAAGCGTCTTTGATTTGCTAAGAAATGCTTCGCAATAAAAGTACCAGCAGGACATCATAGTTGCAGACTGAAGCCAGAGCCTGCACCCGCTGTGCGACAGTTTTAGTCATGCATTTTTGTTCTTCCTTGCTTGCTTGTGCACCATATGTGAGTAAACCTTGTTGAAAGATGTACTAGTATGTGCGAATCAAAACTTTGGGAAGATTTCAATTTAAAGGGACTGACATCTGCCCAGAACATGAAATGAGATGACTCCACTGATAGAAAGATTGTCCGTCGCATTGACTCAAACCAGCCCTGTTTTTTTTTCTGGAGGGATGGATTTACATTTTTATTTCTTAATTGAAAGTCGCGAAAAATGACCTGTGGTGCCTCTGGCGGCAAAAACATGAACGATCCGATGAACCCGACCACGTGACCGTTGATTGCTGTATGCAGTCGACGATTTGTTTGTTAGTATTGGAATATTGTTCGCTTCTTTATATTAAAAAGTATTACTCCGTAAAAATGTAGATATAGGCCTGTGTTGGAAGTATGCATTAAAGTGGCGCTGCCTTCGCCTGACGTAATGATCCCACGCTCGTCAGCACATCTTGAGCAACTTTTCAGCGTGCTCATGCAACCGTGCACGCAGTTTCCAGGTCGCTAAGATTTTGGAGCGACATAGTTTTGCTACCTACATTTCGTCTCGGAAATGACGTGCGCTGCTACTCGGTGTGGCCACGCATAAGCGTAGTGACGTTTTCGGTGACTTGGCTTGGCTCGTGCATCGAGAGAGTAACGACGCCGGGACAAGCCACCCATGACACAGGCGCAGGCAACCTTGGACGCATGCGCGTACAATGCGGTACAGATACAGGAAAAGTGTATAATGCCACATTGTAACAGCTTGTTATTTTCAAAAATAGTTGGAAAGCTATAAATAAAGGTGGTTATACATAGTTACAGGAACTCCTGCGAAAGCAGAACAACAATAGCTTTCACAAATCGCGAGATGGGCTGGTGGCATCTCTGTCAGTATTCAGCGTTGCGGGAGGAAAGATACGTCCGTGTTTAGAGCCTTTCAGATAGAATAATACTGCTTCTAAAATAACTATGTGCTTTTGGGATTAACTACTGCAGCTACAAACACTGTGAAGGGTGAGCTTTCTGTCGCACCGTAAAAAAAATGGGTTGAGAAAAATCAGTTGTCGGTCCCTTTAAGAAAGCATTATCTTCGCTGCCAAAACCATGTTTTTTTACCATTCCACATCCGAAACAAATCCTTGCATAGCCATGTCCCAGCATTGCCAATGTGGCACTGTGAATGTTAGGAAACTTGCAAACTCAAGCTTATGTCATAATAGTTGGAGGTAATCTAGATGCCATGCTTCAGTCAATAAGAAGTGTTGCATGCCCTTTTATTGCATATGCTTTTAATATGCGTTCCAAAAGACAGTTGCCTTACGTAAATTCTACCCTGATGGGACCAGTGAAACTAACCAAATTGTCCCCTTGGTTGAATTAAACGAGAGGCAAAAAAAATGTGGTTACGAGACAATGTCAGTTCAAATGGCCGCATTTGCACTGATTTTAACACAACCACAAATTCAACACACACTTATGTTTTATGACTTCGGGGTACTTCAATTAAAGGGGTACTGACACAAAATTTCGCGGCCGAGATAGCCTGCTGGATCGATTCCCGTGTACGTGCGTGTACCATCTGCAAAATATCGGCAGCGAATAAAGCTTGGAAGGTATTTTATATGAATTTTGAAGTTCGCGAGCGCGATCCAGCATTACAGGCCGCACCTGGTGCATTGACACCCTCGGAGGTGACCCGAGGTGACCCCCCTACTTCCCCTACGTAACCGTTGCAGCCGGTACAAGTTATGATGACGTCGTAGCCGCCATTTCTGTTTTGATGCGCTTCCCGGCGAATCGCCCCTCGCCAGCGGGTCAAACCTGAAGTGATTCGCTACGTCGAAAATTCCTTCCATCCCCGCCGCGAGAAAATCGTCGCCATCAGACGACGATGAGCCCGGCAACGACAGACCGCGCGGAAATGCGTCACTGTTCTGTGTGCTCACGTGACCGAGCGTTTCACTCGCTAGGTGGTGATAGTTGCACCCGGCGGCTTGTCGTTTTTGGAGCTCTGTCAAACCAAAACTGAGGCTGTGTCGGTAATGAGGAGCTTGTAATTAATTATCTGTCGCGCGCTGCAGCAAACGATGTGCCGTGTTATGACTAACAGGCCCCCAGCAACACATTGCAGCAAAAAAACGCGGGGCGAAAATTTTTGTGTCAGGACTCCTTTAAGTAAAAATAAGTAAAAACGAGTAATTTACCCTATGCTTTCCTTTGTTTTTATTGCCAGTTGACTTCATATGACATCCCTTTGTGCATGCTTCAAGTGTCATCGTATGATGAGCTCTCACCAGGTGATCTCTCTTGTTTCCAGGGAGACAAAGATAGCCCTGCGGGCGCTTTCAACCCAGCATCTGTTGTCATTGGAGAAAAAGGCGTCAGAGCTTGGCCTGCCCACGTACCTGGTTCAGGATGCTGGAAGGACACAGGTATTGGTTTACGGCATGTTGTGTGCAGGGTGGTGTGGCTTAGTTCCTAAATGAAGTGTTCATTACACGAGCACGGAAGATTTTCAATAAGCGTACTGGGCATATAGAATCCATAAGTACGCCTCTACGGTGGACAAGCTTCCCAGGACAGGATGGTGAAACGATTACCATGCAAAAGATTGAGCTGAGTTATTGACACAGTTACTCTTGATGGATCTGTTTATTGAAGGATTTACTTGGTCTAGGGGGCTTTTCACCACATTAAATTCTAATTAGGGTTAAGTAGTAGCTGAAATAGAAAGTGAGCAGGTGAGCCCCAGGACAGAGTCATTTCTGATTTCCTTGGCTGATCCCTGCAAGTGGCATTCCTCTTCTTTCTTCCTCGATATCAGAGCCAAACTCTCGCACGGCTTTTAATTCACGTTGTCCACCTCCTTTTAAAGAAAGCTCACTCTTCCTGTACTCCCCTGGGTTTGGCGTCCATTGGTTATCACGTGGGGCAAAGTGGGCTGATCCCAAAAGTTACGTATTCAAAATTGGGCTCATCCATGGTATATATATATATATAGTAATCACAGGTGGCAAATTAGTGGGCTGGTCTTGATACTGCCAGTGCAAAACGTGTGTCCTCGCAAGAGTGTTGCGCGGTTTTTGAAGTGGGGCTCCATCTTGGGCAGCGCACTTGGAGGTGTGAGTGTTCTAATTCTGATATGAGAAAACATTATTTATTTATAATTCATTTATTTTATTAGGGGCGAAGCTCCTTAAGGCGGCACCCGTTCGTCCCTCGTAGTCGTCGTCATCGTAGTAGTCCGTAACAAGTCTTACGCTTTGACCTCCAAGGTGGTGCCGGTGGGAGATTTCTCCTGTGCATTGTTGAACAATAAAAAATTCGCAGCGTGCGCGTTAACTAAAAGCCGAATTCTTCTGTCTCTCATTCCCCATTAGCAGCCATTGGCATGTTCCAGTAGGAAACGTTAGTAGAAGTAGAAGTGTAAGTGTTAGCTAAAAGCCGACTTCTTCTGTCTCTCATTCCCATTAGCAGCCATTGTTTACCTCCAAGGTAGTGCCTGGTGAGATTTCTCCTGTGCGTGATTAAACAATAAAAATATTGTTCAAAACGCCGTTGATTGATGAAATAAACCAACGAAAGACGCCAGATGTTTTGTAAAAGCAGAACGAAAGAACGCCAGATGTTTTTCTTAAAGTGTAGTAGTAGTAGTTGTATGTAGCCACCTCGCCCGATCGTCAACGGGCGAGGTGGACCGGCAACGGCGCGAGGACCCTGCCGTACGAGAGTTAAATCACACTAAAAGACATACTTTGCGGGCGATACACTCTAGTGAGCTTTCAACTTTTCGTCTTAATGTACATGATAAAGAAATTATTTCTACGAAAAACGCAAGGCACACCTTGAGCAATATGTTTGGTTTTGGGACGCTAAATGGAACCATGAGGCGATGCGAAGCCGGAGCACTTGCACGATCGCGTTCCGTTGGCTTTCGTTGGGCATGCTACCGACCTCGCGTCGTGGAACGCGCGTCCTGTCTTCCCTCTAGCCTTGCCTTTAATTCGCACAGGGCGAGCGGGGAATGCGGTCGCTCTTGGCGCTCTTTCGCTCGGGAGCGGACTTCTTCCTTGCATTTCACCGATCACAAGTGATAATGAAGGGACCACGTAAACCAACAGTACAATAAAAGTTTGATGTTTAATATATACACGATGTTTCACACTCTTTATATTATGTACTGGGCGCATTTCACGGAAGAGTTTCACGGTTTACAGATGATTCCCTCCGTAGCTTCGCCCCACTCATCATCATTCACCCCGTGGATATGCTGTGATTTTTTTTTTGTTTTATTTATTTAGTGATTCATGCATGCATGTCACAGCAGAGCCAATGTGGCAGCACTGGGATCGGGTGCATGGGAACAGCACACAAAAGTGCTGTATTGGCAAACAAATCAGAACAATCGTAGAAACAAGTAAACCTATAAACAAGGTGGTTACATTTTGCAAAGTGTTGGCAAAATTTGATTCAGCAGTTGACAGCAAATACTAGTACTGTATAGAGAGTTCCACAGCACTTTAAAGATGTTAAATTTCAAGCTGTTAGTCTGCACAGACATGCTTGTTATGTTTAGTTCACGGTAGATTCATTGGTGATGATTCGTTGCTGAGCTCAAAAATGGACTTATATAGTCTGTAGGAAGAAGTAATTCAGATTTCATAGTACCAGAAAAGCTTTTCAAATTAACCAGCTGTGGAGTTATTTAATGTCGAAATAACAACAAAGAAATGCTTGCCATATCAATGCACTTTAATTTGCTGTGTAATGGGCAACAAGAGACATTTCTTAGGCATTGAAGGAGATGAAGATTAGCTGCTGAGTACCGCCAGCTGAGCAAGCAGGAGACATCAGCTGAGCCTCTTGAGCTTGGATTGTTTCATGTTGCCATATGATGCGATCTATTCACAAGCTGTCATAAAGCCATACGAAACAGTCCAAGCTCAAGGTTATGTAGCCTGCTAAACTTTCGGCGCTCTCGCTGGTAAGAAAAGAGGGAGAAAGAACTTAAAGGGACCGACAACTGATTTTTCTCGACCCAGTTTTTTACGGCGCGACAGGAAGCTCACCCTTCGTAGCGTATGTAGCTGCAGTGGTTTATCCGAAAAGCCCGTAGTTATTTTATAAGCAGTATTTTTCGATCTGAAAGGCTCCAAACACGCATGAAGGCTTGCTCCAGCAACGCTGAGAATTGATAGCGATGCCGCTAGCCCTTGCGAAAGCTGTCGTTGTTCTGCTTTCGCAGGAGTTACTGTAACTATGCTTAACCACCTTTATTTTGAGCTTTCCAACCATTTTTGAAAATAGCAAGCTGTCACAATGAGATGTGTGGCTTTATACACCTTCCCGGTATTTGTACAGCGTTGTGTGCGCCTGCACCCAAGGTTGCCTGCGCCTGTTTCATGGATGGCTTCTCCTGGCGTCGTTCCTCTCTCGATACACGAGCCAAGCCAAGTAATCGAAAACGTAACTGTGCATATGCACGGCCGCACCAAGTAGCAGCGCACATCATTTTTGAGACGAAGCGTAGGCAGCAAAACTCTGTCGCTCCAAAATCTTAGCGACCTGGTAACTGCGTGCACGGTTGCATGAGCACGTTGAAAAGTTGCTCAAGACGCGCTGACAAGCATGGGATCATTACGTCACGCGAAGGAAGCGCCACTTTAATGCATACTACTAACGCAGGCCTATATGTACATTATTATGGACTAATACCTTTTAATATAAAGAAACGAACAATATTTCAATACTAACAAAAAAATCGTCGACCGCGTACAGCAATCAACGGTCACGTGGCCGTCTTCATCGGATCGTCCATGTTTTTGCCGCCAGAGGCGCCACAAGTAATTTCTCGCGACTTTCAATTAAGAATTAAAAATATAAATCCATCTCGCACGAAAAAAACAGGGTTGGTTTGAGTCAGTGCAACAGACAATCTTTACATCAGTGGAGTCAACTCATTTCATATTCTGGGCAGTTGTCGGTCCCTTTAAAGCTGGTGACAAATTCCTGCAACTCCGTTTGTACTTGACCAATTTGAAAAATTTTTGGAGCAGTCAATTCGTGAGGCAATAAATGCCTCATGAATTGGAAAAGTGTTCACGGGCCCCCTTAAGGGGAGACGCGGGTCTTTTTTTTATTTCTTTTATTAGCTGGGTGAACTGAACAAAATTTAACAAACTTATCCCATTTTTTCTGCAGATTCCAAATCTCTAATTCGATTTTTGGTAGCTGCATTAGTACAAAAGATGTGCAATCTCTAAAAGCATATTTCTTACGGGAATTTTTGGCAACTTTGCTTTGTCAAACCCAGAAACAAAGTATGTGGCAAGGCTGCCAAAGAGCTGGTTTAGCCGGTGATGCTAATCCAATTGTCTTCAACAAACTTTGAATGCAAAATAAATAGACGTAAAAGTGAGTGAAATTTTTTTGCTGCATACTATTTCTGATAATCGAGAATTATAATTTGGTGAACAACATTATAAGAAAATAAATAGCATCACCGGCTAGACCAGCTTCCTGGCAATCTTGCCACATACTTTGTTTTTGTGTTTGACAAAGCAAAGTTGCCAAAAATCCCCGTAAGAAATATGCTTAAATATGTGTTAGAAATTGCATATCTTTTGTTCTAATGCAGCCATTAAAAATCTACTTAGAGATTTTGAATCTGCAGAATAAGCTGAATAAGTGTATTAAATTTCATGCCATTCACCCAACTTTTAAAAAACCATTTTTAAGACCCACGTCTCCCCTTAAGAGTAGGGGTTTGTGAAGAGGCAAATTTGATCTCGAATCGAATTCAAGTTGAATAGTGCTGCATAGTGGCCAAAAATATGAAATATTGAATAATATATCGATGCCAAAGCATGCGCGCACATCGAAGTGTCGATTATTGATAGAAGAGCCGCTATTTCTATCAGCAACAGCGCTTCTGGCTGTGAACAGTGGGGATTTGTTCGGGTGAGGGGGTGCTAGCAGTTGGTGCAAGCGCCTCTCGGTTCACGAGTGCTCCAGGAACGAGTGCTCTCGGTTCAAACAACCTCTGGCACTTGTTCATGGCAGCATTCGACAGGGCTGCTATTCCCTATATGCTATTATTATAATATCTGGGGTTTAACGTCCCTAAACCACAATATGATTACGAGGGACGCCATAGTGGACGACTGCGGAAATTTCAACCACCTGGGGTTCTTTAACGTGCACCTAAATCTAAGTGCACGGGCCTCAAGCATTTTCACCTGCATCGAAAATGCAGCCGTGGCGGCCGGAATTCGATCCCGCGGCCTTCGGGTCTGCATTCGAGTGCCATAACCACTAGACCATCTCTATATGCTATTCCCCAAGAGGGCTGCTATGCCCAAATTAGAAGGTTGTTGTAGAAAGGCCTCAATGAAGAAACAATGGGTGGCAAATGAACTACAGCATGTGAATGCAGCTGATAGCAGTGTTCCTCTTCTATGTGAAACTTGTCAAATATATATCCTTGACCCTTTGAGGGTCGAATTTTTTCACCAAATGCGACCCCACAGTGTTGTTTTTTTTTATTGCTGATTTAAATTCCTCGGCTGAATCTATCACGAAAAAAGTTGTCATAATTATTTTAAGTGACAATAAAGTGGCAAAAAAAATGTTTTGTGTTACGTACACATGGTTTATTCATGAGTTACAAGAGAAATTCTAAAAACAGCCTATACAGCTTTTAAAAAATTATGTGTTGTAATAAACATAATTCAAAGATGTATAAAAATAAGCGCACCAGAGTGCACTGGTTAGCGCGCTGAAGAAAAAAAATGGTGTGGTGTGTATGCATCTGGAAAGCAAAACAGATGAAAAACCTTTAATAATCCTTCGCCTTATCGCCAACTAGACTGAATTGGTTTATTTAAGTTCCCAAAACAGGAAACACAATGACAGTGGCATCATTTGTGTAAGTCAGCACCTGCGCGGAAACAAGTGTAATCGCTCCCCAGTGAGCAATAAACGAGAGAGTAACAGAGCGGTCGCCCTTTGAGAGATTCGAAACCAGACAGCGATCAGTTTTGCAGGAGCAAAAAGCAGGAACCACCCAAAGGACGAAACTGAAGCTAGCCACCGCATGCCCGCACGTGACCGGATGCGCTCACGTAGCTGGTGCATTGCTGTAGTAAAGCATTAAAAAAATGGAGAGACATCGGTGCAATGAAAAAATTCCACGTATTGTCGCAGTGTGGCAGCGCATGCCAAGCAAAAAAAATGAAAAAATGTGCGCTTTTTAAACACAGAAGCGATAATAAGTTCCCAGGCCGCAAAGCCCGGCCGCGGAGCAGCGGCTCGCTACTATCGGGGCGCGGCCATCGCAATCACGCCTGGGCGCACGCTGGCATCCAACATGTGTGTGGAAGGGGAGGGGGGCGTGTATCCCTCTCTCTCTTTGTTGCTCTCCTTCATAAGGAACCTAGGTATAAACTACTACTGTGCAGCGCTGCTTATTCCGCTAAGATGTTCCAACTAGCCCCAACACAAGCTCTTCTGAATACATTTCGGGCTCCGACCAAGCTCGTATGCAGCGAAATGGCCTGCGAAGACGGCTGATAGAACCACCGCAGTGCCAATGGAAAGTTAAACGCACGATATTGTTTTCCAGGAAGCCGAAAACTACGGTAATGTATATGGTGCCTAGCTAAATGTGGCCGCAATCATAATGCGTCAGTTTTCCGGAAGACTGCCGCCTCGCTACACGCTGCACAGTAGTAAAACATCGACAAGCGGACAATGAGGGAACATGACGCACCAAGTTTATACGTCGCTTTCTTATCAAGGAGAGCAAGAAATGGAGAGGGGTGCCCCTTCCCCTTCACGCACACGCTCGACGCCAGCGTGCGCCAAGGCGTGATTGCGATGAGAGCGCCCCGATAGCAGCGAGCTGCTGTTCCTCAGCCGGGCGTTGCGGCCTGGGAACTTTTGACCACCCCTGTACATGTACGTCATTGGCCATTTTGAAGGTGTTCGCGGAGGACGTACATGATGTACATCATTTGACCCTGAAAGGGTTAAGCTTGTCCAGTGCGTCTTTATGAGAGGCCTCCCTCATTTGCAAGCTGGCTGTGGTTGCAGCTGCCTCTCCTGAAAGGTAGTGTCACGCATCATCAGTGATGTGACAGCTGCACCAAGAGGCGAAACTTGTTACTTCCTGCTACGTTTTGGTAAAAATCTCATAATTTGTGCCGAGCTTGACCAAGACGTTATTTTGCATTCTTTCAGAGAAAAAGAATGTGGCAGGCTCTCAATGTAACTAATTGATCAACGAAAATTTTAAGTTTATATGTGCAAGGTTTTTTCCAGCAGTCTACTACGTTTCTATTAGTTGGGTACAACTTAAACAAGTGCTGACACAAAATTTGGAAGGCAAGATAACTTGTGAGATAGATTTGTGGGGACACACACGCATTATCTATGTATAATATCAGCAGATAATATAGCCTAGAACATATTTAAAATCAATTTTGAAGTGCATGTTGCGCCACTGCACACGAAACACGCCCTTGGTTTTTATGTAAACAACGAACCACCACCTGGTGTCACGAGTTTGTGTCGGCTGCCACGATCCTTGTGAGTGCTCTCTCCTAGCAGACCTTTTCAATGGAAAGAAGGGGCAGACTTGCATGGGAGTACTAAGGCTTGCTCCTTGCAGCTAACAGCGCGAAACACGTAGACGAGGAAGCAAGAAGTGGACACGGCACAGCGCTTACTTTTTGTTTTCGTGTTCTTCAATAAAAATTCAGTTGAAAGTCAGCGCTGTGCCGTGTCCACTTCTTGCTTCCTCGTCTACGCGTTTCGCGCTGTTAGCTGCAATGAATCTACACCAACTTGCCCAGCTTTCCATCCTACTAAGGCTTGCATTCATGCCCTTGCATTGACAGTGCATTTTTGGGGCGTCACGCATATTTACAGCGCCTCAGCAGGGATTATGGCAGCACCCAGGAAGCCTACGTTGAAAAGAGTTGTCAACGCGATGCTCATGTGCACGCAGTTTTGTGTGCTCGTGTAGCCGGCTATGTTTACATGAAAACCACTCTGGGTCCAGCCTCACTCGGCGCTCTCTGGAACTGAAACCGCCAGTGGGCATTATAAAACCTTCTCCAAATAATTAACTGTCGTGCGCTTGAGCAAACGAACTTTCCAGCCTTGATAAGTGGGTCGTTAGCTACTTATTGCAACAGAAAAAACAGGATGCAAAATTTTTGTGTCAGTGCTCCTTTAAAGGCCAACTCCGGCGATTTTTTGGCCATATCAAAGTAATGGTGCTTTTATGTTCCTGAGACGCTCCTGTCACGGGCCCGATAGCAGAAATACTTGGCAAATTGGAGAATAATTTTATATAAACAAAAAAGCGCAACACCGAAACCCAACCATGTATACTGTCTTCGCGTGACGTATAAGTAGGGAAAAACCGGAAATAATGCAAGGCATGCCGGTCCCGCCAGCGCGTAGTATGAAAGCCGCGTAAGCGGTGAAGACCAGACGCTCAGGGGAAAGGAGACTCCCTCAGAAATATAACTTGTGCGTGACTGACCGTGCTACGTGCACAAGCTCCTCGGAGCTGTCGGAAAATGACAGCTGCGATTCGGACGCATTTTGTAGGCGAACTAAAATCGCCAATCCATTCCTCTTCGATGAAGTGGACACACCTGTTTAGTTCTTTGCATGCCTGGTTGCGCATTCCACCGCCAGATGGCACCATCTATCCAGGCGGCCCAAGTTTGTGCGGCCGTGATCGGGCAAAAATGCTATCGCTGAGAAGTTTGCGGACTAACTAAAGCTTCTTAATATTGCTATGGGAAGAGTGCATAAGTGTGGCAATAGCGGTGTTAAACAAAACAGGATGTTGGTAGGGCTGAAGGAATTTAATATAAGCCAAGTACGAGCCACCTTCTCGCACCCGCGTTACTAGATTAGGATACGTTGTTTCGCACGACGTGCAGCTCCCCATATACCGATAGGCCCGGTGCACCCTGTATATGTTACGGAAAGTATTTCCGTACGATGTTCACGCATGTGCATTCTTCGGCCAGTACGGTATTACCGCACTTTCCGTGCGGTAAATTGGCATTTCTAGCTCTAATATAAAGACGCAGGGTAATCGTTAGGTGCGAGTGTTTCGTGACTACCAACGAGAATCGTGTGCAGCCCACAGCGCAACACCACTTGCCACCCATCGCACGCATTACCACAAGGAACTGAAATTCACACGCCCAGCCAACGAAGCGCTCGCCAAACACACGCGATTGTTGCCTTGCGGATAGCAGACGCTCTAGTGGCCCCTCGGTTCCATCACTTCCACTTTAACAAAAATGATGTCACGCACACAATGTTGCCAATAATTCTGGGAAGCGAGGTGGGGAGAGTCGGGGCAATCAATAAAATTTATTTGTAATGAATTTACATATGTCTCCAGCTTGTAATTTGGCATAAATAACGGAAACATGAAAAGGAACGTACCAAGCGAATTTTATTGAGATCCATTGACCTCAAAAAATCGCCGGAGTTGGCCTTTAAGAAGACAGGAGAGGCGCAGCCCAAGTGACCTAAGTGCAGCAGCCGATAGCCTCTGCGGTCAAGTAAATTGTCCCACTCATGTTGTCAGCCGTGCTCTCCAACGGTGGAGACACCGTCCGTCTGGCCCATGACGACGATGTAGGGCGCATGCACATTGGTGTGGGCTTGTATGTATCCGGCCTTGACGTGTCTTCTGCCTTCTAGTGTTGTACGTGACTACGGAATCGATTGAGCGGTAATTCTAGATTTTAATGTTTCTTGCTGAAAGGGGGGAGGGCTCCGGGGGGGCACCACTGTCAAGCAATGCCAACTACCCCATCATGCATAAATAAAGTTTCCTACGACTACTACTAGTATCTCGTTCTGCGGCATCATTAAATCGAGTAAATATAGTTTCCTACTGTTTTGGTGTTAAGAGTTCAGTAATACTTGGTGCAATTACAGGGTTTTGTAGGATGGCAGCCTTTTACTTGATTGATTGCATTAATTACAGTGAGCAGTACGTGTATGTGCTGGAACAGATGTTTGCTTTTTTCATTAAAATTTGCATTACTGTTCATTCTAATTAACTTCAAGAAAAGGTCATGTAGAATGCTTGTTTTAATATGGTACTGCAGTCAGTATTTATCAGCAATTCCACTCACGGCAGAGGCCTGTGAAATTTTGCTGAGAAGACGTGCGAGTGTGTGAAATGCAGAAGAGGAAGGGTAGTGGAGCCGGCGCTTGGACTGTCTGATTGGGCGAACCGGACTGGTCTTGACCGCAGTTGCACTGCTCCTGCTTCCATGTCATTTCATTTCATCTGTAAATAAACCCATTCCTTCGTAACAGTTTGGTGGAGGTGCGGACGACCCAGCTCTACCGATTTTGCGACGAAGCAGACGCTTGGCTGGCTTGCCACCGCGGCCACCAGACATGGATGACACAGGAGAAGGCAATAATAACCTTGCCACTGGTGAGCAACAGTCTCATCTCATGGGACAAGCTTGCTACAGGACACCAGAGCGTCAGCCAAGGACCTTTTGGCAGAAGCCGGATGAAGACTTTCAGCACTGGCATAGGCACTACCAAAGAGTGAGTCGCTGCAACCGCTGGAGCGCTGTTAAGCAGGTCGAGAATATGGTGTTTTTTTCTTACTGGGACTGCACTTCTCTGGTTCAACAACCATTAACAACATGGGAAATTTTTGTGCAAGAACTGAAGAAGTGTTTAGAGACTCGACAGCTAAGATTAAGAAAGCTGAGCAGACGCTTTCACACAGAGCTCAGTTACCTGGCGAAACGTGTGCCACCTACATTGAGGCTGTTTCGAAATTTGGAATCGTGAGTGCGGTCATGTCTGACGAAAATAAGGTAGGCCATTTCCTCAAAGGAATCGCGGAAGATGTGTATAATTTTCATGTCAAGAAAGAAGACCTAAACACTCCCTCCAATCTAAAGAAGCACTGCTGTGCATTTGAAGCACTGAAGAGGAGGAGAATCCTCCCGAAATTCGGGCATCTTGATAATGTGACCACAATCGCAAGTGTTACTATCCCATCCTATGACGACCTCTCCTCGGTTATAAGACGAGTGGTTAAAGAGCTTGCCCAGCTACAAGCTGTGGACACAGCTAACGTATGCCATCAACATGCATTCGACGAATGCACGCTGATAAGTCGTCAATATACGTACACTGATGAACCATCAATATACGCACACTGATGAACCATCGGTGTCACGGTCACGTCAAAGTTACTCTGAGCCTTGCCCAGCTTACACCGAGCGGTGTAAAAGAAGGAGCAAGCGGCCACTTGAAAACCAGGAACGTAGGCAAGTTGCATCACGGAGATATGCTCCTCAGCCACCATCTCCGAGCTTCTACTAAGCAGCGAGTTAATGCTCACCGGGGACGACTAGCCGCGACACCCGTACTTGCTACAACTGCGGGCTGCCTGTACACATCGCTAGGTACTGCTACCGCTGCCAGCAGCGAGCTCTGCGTTTCAACGTGTATATGGCCTGCGTGCACGCTGATGAGCCCGGATCATTGTCGAGTTCCTTTCAACGGCAGCGCGCAGCAGCGCTGACTTCCCTTTCTCGGAATGCAGCATTACACCACCGCCAGCACAACAGCAGCGATCCCGGTCACCGCGTCGTCGCTCGGTGTCACCACCGCCGCTGGGAAACTAAGTGGTACGACCAATGGGGGCGAGGCCACAGAACCATCTTCTTCAAGACCCCCTTGGGGTGTGATGGTAAAGAACAAAGTGTGTAGTGTGTGTTCATGTAGACAATGTGAGTACTGTTGCCCTAGTTGATACTGGTGCTGCAGTTTCTATAATGAGCCTGTCTTTTAAAGATTGCCATGGGACTAAAGTAATGTTCGCTTGGAATTTGAACGCTACCCTCAGCGGTGGTGGAGGAGAAATGTTGCGCCCGGTTGGTGTTTGCTCTGTTCTAATTGTCGTAGGAAACCAAAAGTTTAGTGCTGAATTAACTGTACTTGCATGTTCAACTCATGACATTATTCTAGGTATTGATTTCTTATGTGAATTCCGTGCCACTTCGGATTGTGGTAGTGGCACATTTTTTTCTTCACAGCGCCTTGCCCACTTTGCTGACAGAAGATACCAGTGGTGATAGCTTGGACCTGTTTTGAATGTTGCAAGACAGTTTCTCCTCGCAGACCACAATATTCGTGCATGTAAACTCTTCACGTCCTCATACGGGTTCTTGCTACGGTTTAGCTGAGTCGGATTTTAATAACGCACTCAAGATAAACGTTATTGTGCCTCGTGCTTGCTGTCGACAGTTGTGCTGACTTGTGGACCGTGAACGTTTCGGCGCAGCCTGTATCTCTGCCTGAAGGACTTAAATTAGCAAGCTTTCATGAGTAAACTACTCTTACTGTCTGGTCAATTGAACTATCGACAGTCTTAAAGAAATCCTACCCCAATTTCTACCCTGATCATTCTGCCAACATTCAGCGCATGATCAACAAATCGCTTCCTTCTACTGAACGGTTTCTATTTCTGCTGCAGGAGGTGCTCGCAGACTACACTTCAGTGTTTGACTTTGTCCAAGACGAAATATGAACCTGTGTGCCGCCACCAACACAACATCATACACAACATCTTGTACACAACATTGAATCTATACAGGGCAAGCACCACCGTCAATTCGTCGGAAGCCTTATCACGTGTCGCCTTCTGAGAAGAAACTCATCGCTGAGCAGCTTGAAGACATGTTGAAGAAGGGAGTGATACAAGAATGGTGCAGTCCCTGGGTGGCTCCTGTCATCCTCGTCAAAAAGAAGGACAATTCACGAAAATTCTGTGTGGACTAACGCCGCCTAAATACCATTACGAAAAAAGACGTCCACCCGCTGCCATGTATAGATGACGCCGTCAACTGTCTGCACTCTGCCTCCTATTTTTCTTCTATTCACTTGCATTTGAGGTATTGGCAAATTTCTATGCACTCATCAGACAAGGAAAAAACAGCCTTTGTAACACCTGACGGTCTTTTTGAGTTTAATATGCCCTTCGGTTTGTGCAGCGCTCCAACGACATTTGAGAGATTTATAGATAAAAGTGCTCCATGGACGAAAATAGGATGACATTATTTATGGTGTAGCGATGCCTTGGAACTCTACAGTGAGTCGCCCTCTTCGTCTCCTTTTACACAGAATGCAGCTCGTGCTGAGAGTCGGCCCCACCTTGAGAGTCGCTGTCATGCATCGTCACCGAGTGCCCGCCAATAAACACCTTTACAATGGAATGACTTTTTAAGAGCACAACCACCGCTTGTCGCTTGTGCTTGATTGCATACGGAAAGCAGGCCTTGTGTTAAACTCCAAAAAGTGTCATTTTGGTGAAAGTGAAGCCCTCATACTAGGCTTTCTCGTGGGCAGAGAAGGCATACGACCGGACTTACAGAAGACTGCAGCGGTTTGTAACTTTGAGCAACTGCGAACAGTGAAGGACCTGTGAAGTTTTCTGGGTCATTGCTCATATTTCTGCCATTGTATTAAAAATTTTCCTCAACTTGCTTCTCCCCTGACGTCCCTTCTCCCTAAAGATGCACCGTACTTGTAGAATGATAAGTGTGATGCTGCATTTCAACAGTTGAAATTTTTGCCGACTTCAGGGCCTATCCTGAAGCTTGTTGATCCCAAAGCTTCCACTGAATGGCATGCTGATGCTAGTGGACTCGGTGTTGGCGCTGTGCTCGTACAAATCTGCAGCAGCCGCCAGCATGTCATAGCGGATCTTCATAATGACCTTTCCAATGCTCTTTCCCTTCTCTCCCCTGCCTTGGTCACTGTGGTGTGGGTGCCAAGTCATGTGGGGATTGCCGGTAATCAGCTCGCTCATGAACAATGAAAGCTTCATAGACTAGCGTTGTCGCGGTCGGCCGAATGATAATACGTTTCATACGCGAGGGTGGCAAAGAACGCGTAGGAAGCAGGGGGACAAATTTTTATTCTGCCCGACTCACGTCCATTGAATAAACTGCTCAAAAATCCCTGTGCCACTAATGTCTTGGCCATAACTTTTTGTTATTTGGAACGAAGGCATCGGCTGTCATGGTGTGAGCCATTTTCTGTCACAACAAACCTCTCTCTTTATAAAAATTATTCTATGATTAATTGTTATCAATAAGCAAGACTTAATTATGCTAATGACAGCATAAATACAAGAAATATGTGTAATTATTTCAGTATATGGCCTTATTAGATTGCAATATCTTCTTTTCTGCCGTGTTTATCACACCACTCCTTCATACACAGAACTTGGTTTGAAATCCATACTGGTTTTTTGTAGATCAAAAAATGAAGTTTATGAAAAAAGAACAAAGGCACACTGGAGAAAGGCCACATGTCCAAGAAGTGAAACATCATAAAAAAAAAACAAAGATCACAACCTTTAGGTATTTTAGAGAAGGCCAAACTTTAAACGCAGTTTTCTCAATACTGTTTCTTTGGCATGTTGCTCAGCTCGTGGAGAAGATATCCTGGCAACTACTACACAGATTTTGATTCCCTTTTTTTTATTTTAATCCTTGAAGTCTTGTTGACAGGATGACATTATTCTTTACCTTGCTTAGGGCCTAGTTTTTTTTTTGTAAGTGATAATTAGTGCATGAGAAGTTCTGATGTAATACGTGAAACTGATGGGGATGTTATTTGTAAAAAAACTAAAAGGAATAGACAATCTTCAATAATGTCATCCTGTGTAGTGTTCTTTTGAGCAAAGATCAAAACCACTTCGGACCTTCCTGGCATGTTTTGTTACAATGCTAGGCTTTTCACCAGCAGACTATGTCATCAGATTATGTAACACAGTGTAGTTTGAAAACTAGTCGAGATATCGCAATGAAACTTCATATATAGCTATTCGAGACACTATTCAGTATGCCTGCCAAATTTCAGTACTCTAGGTCCGCAAACAAAAAAGATTTTTTCAATCGCCACCTCCCCCCTTAATAGCCGGGTGCCAGTGGTCCCCTGTCCATATCCCCCCACAGCGGACGAGGCACGCTTTTACAAGGAAACTGTGAAGCAGCACTGCAAAAACCTCCAGCGTTCATTGCAGACTCTGCTTCCACCACACCCTTCCCTCTACTCTGTCCAAACACGCACTCTGAGAGCCATTCAACTCAGCACTCTGATCACTCCAGCACGCCTATTCCTTTATCACTACCGCTCTGACCCTTCGTGTTCCAGTTGCCCATATATGGACACAAACGTAGAACACGTCCTTTGCTTATGCCCTGCAGCCCTACAATCTCCTCACTATCTTTGCCCCTCACCTCACTGGCGGGTGTAGTGGCTTGCTTCTCCACAGACGTCCCTTCTCCATAAAGACACACCATACTTGTGGAATGATAAATGTGAGGCGGCATTTTAACAGTTGAAATTTTTGCTGCAGGACCTATTCTGAAGCATTTTGATCCTGAAGGTTTCACCGAATTGTTTGCTGATGCTAGTGGACTTAGTGTTGGCGCTGTGCTCGTCTGAATTTGCAGCGGCCGCCAGCATGTCATAGCTTATGCCAATCGGACACTTACCAGAGCAGAGAAGAACTACACTGTCACCGAGCTTGAGTGCTTAGCAGTTGTCTTTGCCATCCAGATATTCCGGCTGTATCTACATACTGCGAGTTCACAATAGTGACTGACCATCACTCACTATGCTGGCTTGTTGGACTCCGTGACCCGTCTGGCTGGTAGGCTTGTTGGGCGTTGCACCTCAAAGAGTACGGCTTTTCCGTGACCTATAAGAGGGGACGATGTCATGCGGATGCTGGTTGCCTTTCCTGCCTTCCTTCAGCACACACAAATGCCGACGACGATGACTTCGATGACTATTTAATTTCAGTCTCGTCCGACTTTCCAGATCTCAGCAACTTCAAGAGTGAGCAACAACGTGACCCTAGCTTGAAACCCTTACTGGAAGCTTCGTATGATTCCCCAGGGAAGCATTTGACTATTTCTAATGGTTTGCTGTGCAAGAACTACTCAGCCGACTGTCTGCCATTGTGTCTAGTGGTGCCAAAAAGCTTGCGCCCAGTCGTTCTTCGTTCTATGCATGGTGACATAACGTCCGGTCACCTTGGCTTCAAACGTACACTACAGCAACTTCGTGAGAGGTTTTACTGGCTGAAAATCTGGAAGACCATGAAACAATATGTTGCCAGCTGTGCTGTTTGTCAGCGCCACAAGCAAACCATGACTGCTCTGGCAGGTTATTTGCAGCCCGTTTCTCCACCAACATCTCCTTTTGAAAAAGTCTGCATCGACTTGCCCGGACCGCTTCCAAAGACCCCATTATAGTGTGCATGGATTATTTAACTCAATGTACAGAAACAGAGGCAGTTACGTCTGCCTTAGCGGCTGCTGTCTCTTCCTCTCTGCTACAACGGGTCGTATTGCGTCACGGCGCTCCATGGGTTGTCGTTAGTGACTGTGGATGACAATTTATCGCCGAAGTTGCTGCAGAACTTTTGCGCCTTTGTGGTTTCTTTATTGCCACTTCACTCCTTACCATCCTCAAACTAACGGTCTCACCAAGAGGACGAATCACACTCCTACAAATATGCTATCGACGTATGTTGATGCTGAGCACAGGAACTGGGATGCCATCTTACCTCTGATAACTTATGCATACAATATTATCAAGCATGAAGTTACTAGGTATGCACCTTTCTTCCTGCTTTATGGACGAAACCTACAGAGTTTTCTGGACACTCCACTACCTTTCTTGATCAGGAAGATCTTTCAATCGCCCAGACTTTGTGTTGTGCCGAAGAAGCACGTTGACTCGCACGCCTGAGAACATTGTCCTCACAAAACAAAGCAAGAGTCGCTACGATGCCAGGCATATTGCTATAAGTTTTTCTCCTAGTGACTACGTTTGGCTGTGGAATCCTGTTCACATGAAAGGACTGTACTGGAATGTTCTTGCCAACAATTTTGGACCATTCGTGATAGTCGCTCGTCGTAACCTGACATAAACTGTGTTATCACCCGGGTGATGGCCACTAACCATCGTTCGTGCGTTACACAAGTTGTTTATGTGGTACGCCTCAAGCAGTACCATCATAGGCATCTTTAGCTCGCTCACCGAGCTTCGTTTGCCCCCAGGGCAAACGGAAATGTAACGGAAATGTGCAAGTGTGCGAAATGCAGAAGAGAAAGGGTAGTGGAGCCAGTGCTTTACTGTGTGTATATGAGTTTGAAAATGTGGGACTGCTAACTGCTCCAAGGCGAGTTTTGTCTGCTCCAAAAGCTGCGCCAAGATGGCTTCAACCAATCACATCACTGCATAATGATACTTTTCTGTCACAATGAGAGGCGGATTTCATTTCACTGGCACCTTGAGACTTCTCTCAAAACGACAACCATCTAATGATGTCTCCACAAAATGGTTCGGTGCATAAGCATTGTTTCTAAAGATAGCACAGTTGCCTGCAGAATTGCGAAGGAACCTGCCTTGGCATCATTCAGTGATGTCGCTGGTGACGGGAGGAGATTAATTGTAGTCTTTTATGGTTCTTTTAAACTTGCGATGGCAGTCATCATCGTATTGTAGCTACATCTCACACTCGCTCTCAAGGGATTTCACGATAGTCATAGGTTCCATCTTGAAGTTAATTGCGGGAAGCTTATAGCTTGGCACATTGTGATGCATTTGAAGCAAGGGCTCACCAGATTTGGTGTCTGAGATTGAAGGGCAGTCTACTTTGTTGACCAACTTCATCAGTAGCCTTCTTCAGGCCATTCACTTGAGCCACTTCGTATGCAATACCCTGTTGTCGTGATGTTCGAGGAAGTTACGGAAGGCAATATGGTACCAAAGGTATCGGGAAACACTCAAGCGGATATACGTTCATGAGGAAGTAGAACCGGTCACTTCTTTTTCTTTTACTTTACTTTTTTTCCACACAGTCCTTGTTTTCTTCTTTCACAACAGTAGCCACTAATTGAATCATGCTTGTCTATTTCTTTTATAAATTTTCTGCAGTGGTGGCAGCTCTCACTTATGTGCTTTGTGGTACATGCATTACTAGAAACGATATGTGAAATGCTACGCAAGAATTGTAAGGACATTTACACCTCTTAAGGGGAGATGCTACTCGAAGACACGTTTTCTTTAATATTCACCCTAGAGCAATGAAACTTGAGCTGCTCATAGAACTTTTTGTGCTAATTTCAAATATATAATTAGTTTTCTTGCAAGTTGCATGCTTTTAGTTCTGCAACATGACAAAGTGAAAAACTTAAGCCTTTTGCACCCCCTCTTTTCAGACCTAAACTTCAATAATTTTTTACAATTGATAGTTCATAATGTTTCAAATAAAGTGTGGAATGCGAATAACTAATTAGGATGTCCATACAAAATATGTACTAGACGTGAAAAATTTTAACGTGGTAAGTTCATATTTCTCCTACCCTAGTAAAAGTTTACATAACTTTTTTTTATTATAAAATAAGAATATTGAAACTTAAACAAGATAATTGCATTTCTCGTACTTTGGAAAAAATTTGGGAAAAATTTCATGCAGATCTGAGCACCAGAAGTACGCGAAAAAGGAGGGGCACATTGACAAAAATGGCAAAATTTGTGTTTTGAGAAAAACGAGTTTTAAAGTCAAAATTGCATGTTTATTTATCAAAGATGTCATTGAATGCGACTAAATTTGTACACAAGAAAGAGCAATCCTCCTTGTAGTGGCCACTGCCATTAAAATGCGCCAGCACCATAGGTTTGGCCCTCACAGCTCTTTTGAGCTGACTCCTCGACAAGAGATTTTTTCTTCAGCGCACACCGACGAGCCCTTGCTTCTCCTGTTAGTTTTTGAGACATTTTTTTCTGGCGTGTGCTGTCCCGTGATGTGCCAAGAGCAACCAGATGATGAGGCGGGAGCACGCCAAGCTCTTCCAGAACACGTTCAAAACTGGAGTGCCCTCGATTAAACCAACATGTTCAGTGCTGTCATATCAGCAATCAACGAAGACTCGTCGTCCTGTGATTTTTCTTCGTCTTCGAAGAGTCCGATCTTTTTCTGGAAGTCACTCACATATTCGAATGTTGTGGCAAACTCGTCGGACGTATCGGCGTCACTGCCACTACGCCTTGCGGCAGCAGACGATCTTCTCGCTGTTTGAGTGTTCAGCTTTGATTTGCGCCGCCATCCTCGAAATTTGTGCGCCGCGTGAAACTTCACAGGCCGGTGACTGTGCTTTGTACGGCTTTCTTCATCCATAACGTATAAGCACTTGAGAAAACCGTTGTTCAGCTGCGCTGCTCGACGAGACACGGATCCTGCAAGTAGGCTTCACAGCACACACAGGCACGCAGCGGCCAATGGCGGCTCGCGATCCGTACCACGTGATTTAAAGCCAGTCGCAGCGCTCGAAAAAGCCGGCAAAAGCGTGCTTCTCATTATTATTTCTTGCGTTGCAGCAGTGCAGGAAACCGTCGTTATTTGGAGTGAGGCTCGGCTCTTCGCCTCATGCGGTTGACAATGGCGAGCGGCGGCACATTATCAGCGGCCAGGTGCTCGAAGATGACACACTTTCGGCCTTTTGACAGCCACGTTGTGCTCTTTAGACGCAATTTTAAAGCATTTCCAGTTGAGTCTCGACATTGATATTTTTTTTTTTTTTCAGAACAGCAGAGGTACTAATCTTAACAAAATAGGTGAAAACAAAAAATGGATAATTTTTTAGAAAACTCGCATTTTTCGACCCGCATCTCCCCTTAAGAGGCTGTTTTGTCACAGGTTGAGCCCCGCCACGGCGGTCTAGTGGTTATGGCACTCGGTTGCTGACCTGAAGGTCGCGGGATCGAATCCCGGCCACGGCGGCTGCATTTTCGATGGAGGCGAAAATGTTTGAGGCCCACGTACTTAGATTTAGGTGCACGTTAAAGAACCCCAGGTGGTCAAAATTTCCAGAGCCCTCCGCTAGGGCATCTCTCATGATCATATCGTGCTTTTGGGACGTTAAACCCCAGATATTATTATTATTGTCACAGGTTAAAGTTGTTATTCAGCTTTTGACGATACATCAAGGGCGTCAGTGTTGATTGGATTGCCTTGAGTTGTGTTGGCACGGTGGTAATTTGTCTATGTCACAGTGGTGCTAACCATGATAATAATGTGTTTGCACACATACTGTGCCGGACTTTTCTGATTAATGCAATTACTAGTAAATTTGATTAATTACTATAGTTAATCCCTCTGCGGAGTGCAACATAATTGCAGAGTTGGTCAATCTGTACTCAAAGCATAACCTTTTGCCAAGAAACTCTCTGCCTTATACCGAGTTTCGAAAAGTAGGGGCTCATTCGGCAGTGAAATATGTGGTTGTTGATTTTTTATGATAATGAATTATGTAGGCTCTACCAGCCACCATCAAATCTGTAATGTATGTGCGGGAACCTTAAAGGGACACTGAAGGCAAATAACAATTTATGTCAGAGTGAAAGCCCAATGTATGACAACTTCTAAAACGGCAATATTATCAACAGCAGTGCCCTACTTACCGAGAAATTAAGCTAAATGTATCACATGATGAGCGCCACGAGTGGGACATTTTCGAAGTGATCCCGATGACGTATGGACGTCGGCCTACAATAAATCACTAGTAATCAAACTAGCAGCAGTAAAAAAAGAACGTTCCGAGCATCAAAAGACTTAATAAAATGCTGTTTGTTCGTTTCTGCTTGATTCATGGAAAACAAAACCTCCGTGGCGTTGCCATGGGGAACGGCGCGCGTGGTTCAAAGGTTCCGTTTTCGCCGAACTGCGCCTCGCCCGTCTCAGTGGTAGTTTCGGGATCGCGTACTGCCGTGCGTGTTTTGCGCGCTCGCAAAAGTCGCTCTGACAGAAAGTTCGACAAAATGCCGCATGCATTTGATATTGCTGGATGCCCGAATGGTGCACAACGCCACTGCTGCAGCAAGGAAACCGGTGTGTCTTTTCACTGGGTGCCGCGGAATGAACCCCCACGCTCGAAGTGGCTTAGTGTCATGCAATAGCGCCAGTGTGCTAAACCAGCTAAACAGTCAAAACCTCTGCGTGTGTGCTCGCTGCACTTTCGTACTGAGGATTACGAGACCAACCGCAACTTGGTGAAGGCTTTGAATGTGCCCATCCGAGCAAGTCTTTGCCGCAGCGCCGTTGTTGCTACTGTGGGTCGCGCTACTTCCGTTCGGCTGCTACTAGTGTCGGCGGCCGCGCAGTAAAAGCGGGCAACGTTGGGCACGGCAGTGACGTATGAAAGTCGTATTTTCAGGCGGGAGATTTGAAGCGCGCTAATACGATGCGGACCACTAAAAACATGATTTTATTTCAAAATAAGCACTTCCTTCGCACAAAAGCAGCACTACGAGGTTTCTGGACCGCTATTTCAACAATCAACGTCGACTTAATATTTGCCTTTAGTGTCCCTTCAAGGTGATGCCTCCATCCGTGTCTTCTTTCTTTCTTTCCTTTTTTTTTTTTTTTTTTTTTTTTTTTTTTTTTTTTTTTTTTTTTACTGAACAAGCTTTTGCTGTATTAACTCGCATCATTGTTCTCGCCAGGTTCCTGAGGGATCGACAACGGTTCTAGGGATAATGGGGCGGATGGACCTCGTCGATCAGGTCACCGGAGGCCTGCGGTTACTGTGAAAGGCACCACCATTGCAACTCCGAAGGCATTCACAAAACACAAATGCAGCAGCAGCCGCCTTGTGATAAGCGAGTGTTCCCATTCCAGCCTGCCAATCCCCGCCATTGAAGCCAAAGAAGACACTGCTCCTTGCCCTCTGTATTTATACGCAAGTTTCCTAAGGACACTCCATGGCTGGCAGGAGCAGTCCTTTGATACGCTTCGAACTTGACAGCGATCTGTGTTTGTGCATTAAGCCTTGAATTAGGAATTAAGCAGCTTGGTGTGGCACCTACCATATATTTATTTTCAATACCAGAGCCTGGCTTCACACTTCGAAGTCTGCCATGCCAACAGTGTCACCTTTACAACCTTCCCATTCGTCTCCACTCTGTGTGGTCAACGTTGGGAGACATACAAATTTGAACCATTGACTGTCTCAAACTTTTGTTGTCTGTATGTGCCAGGACTCCAAAAGGAAACCTGGAAGTTTACTTTCGCATCATTTTAACCAGCCAGACATTTGCTGAATTTTCACCGTTGAACACTGAGGTGGTATTGTTGAGCAATCACTTTCAAAAGTCACCTTTGAAAGTTCATGCGTAACGCACCAACTTGGCACCGGATGCGTCTTACTCTCTAAAAACGGTTGCACAATTTGGGGAGTATTCCTATGGCACAACATTAATCTTAATCTATCTTGCCGGAAATGCCGATGGCCATGTACAGGGCAAATTTGGCGCCAAGTATTGCAATAGTATCTCGCAGAAGTGATGCAATTCTTGAAAGCAGTCTGTCGGCAACGCTGCCCTCGCTTATTACCCTTTCAGTAAATACAGAAAATATTGCAGTATGGGGCCCATTGTTTGGCCAATGACACTGAGGACATTAGATCTGGAAATGCTCGCATTTGGTGCAGCATTAGAATGGTGCCTGTCCCTTTTTTTTTTATTTCAGTCATTTTCATTTTGCATTGTGATGCGAGTTACCACGAAGTTATATTACGAACTATTTGTTGCATTGTTGCACCCCAAGCGCTTTGAGAAAACTCCTGCTTGGAAACCTTGTGTCAGTAAGCAGTGACGTCGAGCGAAGTATGTTGTCGACGGAAGAAATGTCAAATGGTTGTCTAAGATATGCACAATAACTTTGTGATAAAGTATTTTGCATAGAATTTAAAAGTCAATAGCAAAGTTAAACAGAATTTTGCTTGTGTAGTTTGAAAGCACACAGACCACAGTATCTTCGCGTTCTGTCACTTGTTGTTTGACGGGCATAGATGCTCCAGTCATTCGTATTCTTATTAGCAGTTGGGTGCTAGTTAAATGAGTCGAGGTTTAATAAAGAAATTATACCTGGAAAACATCCGTATTTTTTTACAAATGCATTTTTATGCATATCGCTAGAGAAAAACAATTGGTGGTGGTAGTTGTCAAAGCACTTGTTTTTGTTTGTCTCATAGGCACACAGTGGTGCGATCCACTAGCACACAGCTACCAACCTTCCTGAATTCTGCATGAAAGGTTATGAATTTGGGCACTTTTTACGATATTACATATGTTGCCCCATGTTTTACAAAAAATTCTTTTTTTCAGAAAAGTTCCGTGTTGGTCTCTCACTGTATGTACCTTTTAACGCTTTTTTGTTAAAAGGACATCAGAGGGCTACTTCCTTCAAGCTAGTTTATTCTGACAAGTTTCCGATATCAGCAAAGTCGGTTGCACTCAAGTCGCTGAAAGGCTACTGAAGATTGAAAACAATGATTTGCTTCTCAGTTCTTTGCCGTTCCGTGTTTGTTACTGTTTGGACACTGCTTCTAAATTTAAATTATTTTTAATAAAGTGTGTGTCTCAGAAGAGATGTGCGACTCAGGGCAAACTTCAAAGAATAAGTGTGTGCTATATTACCCCCTTCCCCAGTGGCGTCATTGTCCCAAGATTTTTAATAAATGAAAGTTCACAGTTTGGAACTTGTGTTAGTATAATATCTGACTTCAGTTCTAAGCTCCGCGGTGCTTTTGGCCGTGTGCGATACAAAATGACGTCAAATGTGGAGACTTCCACGTACTATGCATTTCTACGTTGGGTGTCTCAGATCTATAATGATAGGGGATTCAGAATACAATAGTTTCGCAGTTGTGGTGGACTTCAACGTTTGCAAGTGAGAACTGCCTGTTCAGTTATTAAATCATTTCATTTTGCTCGTTACCCTTTCTCTAATATCCATTGTGGACATGTGTCGTCAGGATTGCAAAACATTTGGCTAGTACTTGATGGAAACTTTTAGCCCAGCATCAACTTCATTAAATGCAGAATCTGTTAGGAAATGCGTTAGGGGAACAGCAATGTATTTTGTGACAGGTTTTGAGCACTTGTTTCTAGAAACCATTGCAAGAAACAGTTTAAAATTATGCTCTGAATGCTGGCTAACTTTATTTGCTGCCATTACATGCTAGAAAACATGTTCCTGTTGTCACTAAATTAACAAGCTTTAAATGAAACTTAGGTCACTGATTATACAGGCATGAAAATTCTCATCTGGCATTGCTAAAGATATTTTTTTAGTAGTAATGTGTCAAATCCCTTAGTTTTAATAACCTGAGACGTCAACTGCCTGAATGCTCTTTCAAAAAGCAGTACACACTGCACAATGCAACCTCGTATCTTACAGAATCGAGTCGGAGAAAAACTTTGTTTACGGTGGTTTTTCTAAACGGTATCATCTAGTCTGTTGAGCTATGTGATGTGGTCACACTGAAAAGGACACCGGCAAAAGTTTGACATCCATGTGCATGAATGCGCAATACATGTGATGGCTTGTTACAAAATTTACTATGCTTTACAGTTAATTGTCGGTGCAAACTTGTCGTTGACTAGCTCCGGAGCAGTTTCCTGGCGACTCACGTTTGTGCAGCTCTATATATTGTGCTGTCACCAACACCCTATTGTGCGAGTGTTTGTCGCCCGCCATCGCACGCCATGTTCTTTGCATGTACACCTCTTTTTTTAATCATGCTGGCAACCCCATTGACTTGGTGCTGAAATAACACACTGCACTGTTTACACTCCGCATGATTGTAGATGATGTGCTGAAAGACGTTCACCTCGTTCTGGCCATTGTCTTAACAATATATTGATGGTCAGGAAACACTCAGATCTTCTTTTAACATATAAATTTCTCCCAGAATGGTAGTCCTGACAGTCTACATTATTGTGACACCAATCAGAATTTGCTGGTGTTCTGTAGTAAGGTATGGCATGAACAAGTTGCCTATGAAAAAATTTAGTTCTGCGCATATTACTCTTGGCTGAACTTGTGTGTCATAGCTGTGGGAATTTATTGAAAGGAGCATGTCCATCTGTCCCGACACTATGACACACGTCACGTGTCTCGCAAGTGAGGCTTGCACATAGGAATAAATACAATTATGCAGTAATTTATCTGGGTGCCCTCCAAAACAGTAAATTCCCTGTCAGTATTCCTTTGAACAAATGGAACACGTTAACAACTATTATAGTAGTCTTGACGAGTGTACAGGCATGGACTGCCACAAATCATCTACATTTTAATGATATTGACCCTCCTCGGCTAGCTTTGCCTAAAAGCTCTCTTGAAAAAATAATGAAGAAAAGTAATAGCTTTTCCCACTTACAACTGTGCATAAAATTTTTTTCTTTCTTGGGCTGGGTCTTTGTTGTTGTAATTGTGCGAGCTATGAGCCAGCATAAGGGTCTAGCTGAACTGGCAATGATGGGTGCTTTCTGTGAGGAACCATGGCAAACAAGACGGGTATTTAGTACTGCTGAAGTGTGTACGTGAAACTGTAGGTGTTCTCCAAGCCGAGGACTGGTGTGATATATGTTGTAGAACTGCTTTATGCTCCAGGTGCACTTATAAAAACTCTATTTTGCATCAGTAAGAAAAAAATATAAATCTCCTGTAGATTGGACATTTTAATAAAGCTGTTTCTTCGAGGTCGTGGTAGACAAGCATATGTGGCGAGGGTTGCTAATTACTTACGGCGTATTTACACTTGGCTCTATTGGCTGAGGTTAACAAAGGGCAACATTTTGGAGTATGTGCGAAAAGGCAATGTTTGTGGCTTACTAGCACTTCTACAAGAAAGAAAACATTAGCACAGATAAGCATCATCTTAATTAAGATTTTTTCAATCTTCAACAAAATTATCTTTGTTTCGTCACACATTTATATTGGTTCGCAGAAAGTATGCACTGAGCACCACAAGGAGTGCATAGTTTCTTTAACTACTGATATGTTCCAGCAATGAGTATATCTGAAGGTTCGTTCTTGTAGGGGCTGACTGAGTGGCCATTTATTTCAACGCGTTGTTTTTAGTATACTACGCTCTGATACGCTCAAATGAAGATATCTGCGCTAGGTGAATTTTGCCACCAAGTTTTGGGCGTCAAAGTTCCTCGTCAAAGCACAGTTGTGTATTGTGTTGTATCGGCCATCGTAGCCCAACGAAGTTTGGAAGCATGGCACATTGCAAATAGATTATGCACTGTGAACAAACTACTTGTTCTAGTTTTATATGGGAAATTGTCTGTCGGGTATTGCGTATTTTTAGCGTGTTGCATGTGATTAAGAAGTTAATTTAGTTTGCATAGATGCAAGAGCATTGTATAATATAGATGCATATGCCTCCTTGTTATTCTGGGAAATGGGGCCACGAAGCTGTATTCTTGTTGACTTTTCTGTCACTGTTTGGCTTGTTCTTGCATGAAAGGGCTTCTGCTGGGAACATTGTTTCCATAACTGTTAAATATTTTTGTGACGTCAGAAGCTCTTTTACAGCTCTCATGAAAGGCGTAGTACATA
This sequence comes from Rhipicephalus sanguineus, assembly GCF_013339695.2. NCBI lineage: Eukaryota > Metazoa > Arthropoda > Arachnida > Ixodida > Ixodidae > Rhipicephalus > Rhipicephalus sanguineus. The sequence goes on along the minus strand of NC_051177.1, from coordinate 123,311,778 downwards.
GTACTAGTCGTGCATAATCAAATGCATTCTATTTCTGCATCTGTATTCTACAGAATCCTTGCACAGCAATCAACAGTGAAAGCACTCTCGTAAATAATGCAAATAATTATGTGACTTACTGTCTCACAGCTATAATTTTTTTTATTCCTGTGCACATTGGTTATCTGCCTCCTGACAGTAATCTTATCTTGCAGTGCTGACGTGTTAGCGTACACTGCACTCCCATCGCATATCACACTTAGTACTGTTCGGAAGCTTGGTGTCTGTACTTGCAGCTTCGGTAGTTGTGGTGTCCCGCTATATTCTTCTGTATTTTGATTGTTCTTGTGAAAACGAGTGACGACTGTCTGGTGACATTTTTTTTTACATACTTAATTTGTAACGTGACTCACTTGCATAATTGTGTGTTTGTCAGGTCTGTAACGTATCTGTTGTCTTCACTTTGGGAGAAAAAAAGTCAGTACATTTTGTCTTGATATCCCACGAAAGCGCTTGCAAATTTTCAAGTTTCCTTAACAAATGGTATCAGAGTTACCCTGGAAAGCAGCTGATCATGGGAGCCCTTTGCAGCAAAGAAGGAATGAAAATAGCTGGATTTATTTATTTTTTCTTGGCTTGGCTGAGCTACATCTGTAAAGAAAACGGGGCGCGAATAAAACGGCGCCCAAGAAAAGATTGACACAGGACGACCAACACCAACTCGCCCAACTTTTTATTATACTGCACATCTGTAAATTTAAGAACAATCATGAATTGTTTGCTGTATAGCTCATGTGACCTATGTGTGGGTATCTCTAAGTTGTAATAATCTGGCCCTTATACAGCATGGAGGTTGGCTTTTATTTTCAGGGATTTCGCATCCCAGAAACTTCTATTACACACTTATATGCCCACTATCACAGTATAGCTTGCCTGCTATATAAAAGCAATTGAAATTTTACTTTGTTTTTTTACTTTGAAACATTATCGATATGAATTTCATGCTGCTTGGCTTGGGCGATCCGTGTTGCTGTGGCATCACTCATCTTTTAGGCAGCAAAGAGATTAACTTTTATTTTCGGGGTTTTCCTGTTCAAGAAGCTTCCAGGTACATACCCTTCACATGCCCACTATTATGGTACAGCTTGCCACTTTGTTCTACAAAAAGCCACAGTCAATTTGAAACATTATATTGACATCAGACTTCATTTTTTATCACGATTTTGTTTGGCAGTATCTCCTATGAAGCGAAATAAGCAAAAGGCCACTTTCACATGACATCCTTATTTTTACACAGGAAGAGAAACTGCACATATCGCTTCCCTGTCTATGACTCCTGCACAGCAATACGCTATTGGTACTGCATAGTCAGCTTATGTATCTCATTGACGGAAGACGTGTTAGGTTGGTTATCCATTTGTTAGAACAATTTCTTCTTATTGGAACATGCACTTCAGCTCGCACATACTGTGCTCGTGCGTCCCTGTCTTAAGTGGTTCATCCACTCTTTACTCCTTTCATAGTTGTAGTGCTTGCTTCATACTGTAGTAATTCACACTTGTGAATGACAGTCAGTTTGACTCTTCCTGATCACATAAAGCACACATTGTGCTGTTCCTTGAAGGCGTGATCCGTGGAGTAGTACGTCTCCATATGTTGTGACACTTTTGCTACGCGACATTCATCTAGGAGTGGCAGTGATGGGTACTCCTACTTCCATGTCACTCAACGTGTACATGTGGTTACGTTAGACAAACCCAGTCTTCATTTATTTTTTCAGAAACACAAAATGACCTTTAGTTTTGCCTCGACCACACATTATCCTGCATTGTAGCTTATCACGGTGGTAGGGTGTTTGCGGGGCAGGGAGAGGGGTGTCTGCGGGGCAGGGAGAGGGGTATCTGCAGAAATGTTTTGGCTAAGGTGGTCTGCGTTTTAAGTGACTAGCTCTTGCCTCTGCCATGTCCCTAGCTTCACAGACGGTACAATGGAATGTCATTGATACGATTAAACGTAATAAATTTTTCCGGAGAATACTCTTTTTTTTCTTTAATTTCCAAGCCATTGTCTCATAGGAGCATGTGTCTTCTTGCAGCTAATATTTCCGTTGCCTTTCTCTCTCTGTCTCTCTTGCAGCTGATATGCTTGCGTTTTCACCGGAAATTAGATAATACGACTGCAGAAGTTGCTTTAGAATTCATTACGAATGCTCAGTTGAGTTTGAGTGAGGAAATGTTGGCTGCTTTTTTTTAAAGGAGCTTCGCAACACTTTTCCAAGTAACCATAGAATGGCGTCATTAAAGGAGTAAATTGCCTCACGAATCGACCGCCGCAGAAATATTTAGAATTCGTCAAGTACGACCGGAGTTACAACGATTTGTCGCACGCTGTAATTGCTTTCTCTCTTCTCTCGTCCCGACGAGTGCGCTGGAAGCTAAGCATGGAGGGATGGTACGGGGGAAAAAGTTACGTCACGCGCATGTCGTGACCTTGAGCACTTATTTTTTCTTTCGAACGCAGAGCTTTCAGTGTGATCACGAGCGGGCACGTGGCGGTCCCCCGCGGCGGCCACGGTAACTATGCAGCGCACGATGCTCAAATCAGCCAGTGACCGTGAATTTGTGTATATGGCGCGGTCATTTGGGTATATGGCATCATTTATAGAAAGATGAGTGAACGATTTCTAGCCGACTTCGAGAATTAATTGTAAAATTCCAGACCGCGTGCGCTGCGCTATAATCATAGACGTGCGCGATGAACCTTCGCCCCTCGGGAGGGGCGAAGGTTCATCGCGGCGCCCCCCTCTTTACTAAGCCAATGTATGGGGCAGACTCTGCGCCCCTCTCTTCTTAGGTGACTGAGTGGGGGTGGGCTGCACACCCCCCCCCCCCCCCCCCGCCGTGCGCACGCCTATGGTTATAATGTTTGGCTCGCGTGTTCTCAGAAGCCTCGACTACCGATCGGCGTCATTTTCTGACCATGCTGAAAAAGTGTTGCAGGGCCCATTAACTTCGAGAGGCACTTTTTTTACAGACATTAAAGAAAAGAAAATTCAGCGCACACTGACAAGCTATTTCAACATAGTTGAATAGAAGTGCTTCGACTGAAGTTTGTAGATCGTCAAGTTACGCTTCTCCACGTAATAAGTTTTGCGGAGCATTATCCATCAATGCCACAAACAATTTTGCCATTTAATTTAGCCTGTTCTCGTATTTTCTGAATGATACGTTTTATTTTCTACTTCCCATGAAGATTGTGTCAACGAGACTCCACTGTGTACGACAGCTGGCCATGTCAAGGGTCTCTTGCCATTAGCAGTACACTGTGCATATTGGGCGAACTAAAAGTATTGTGTTCTCTGAGTTCATCGAGTGCGGTGGCATGTGTAAACATCACGGCCTTGTCAGAACACGCCTGCACGACTTCTTTAACGTAACATTCACACAATGGATTTTGTTGCTTTAGATGGTGTGTTGAAATGAAATACCTTGCTGTTTTTATCTGCTGTGGTGGTTTTCTCAACGTGATTGCACAGCCATAACTGTTCACACTCTGTATAGAGTAATTTTGTGCTGATTTTTCATGAAAGAAGAGTAATTTTGTGCTGCTTTGTCATGAGAGAAATAAATTATCTGAAACTGTATTTGGACATAATATTCGTCCTAATAAAAGCTTTTTGAAAGGAGCTGGAAGATCTGGTATTGAATACATGCTGTTGGCGATATACTGATAATGGAGTGTCGGATGTACTATGTCTATTTAATAAATAAATGGCTAGCTCTCCTGTAGTCGAGATGCAGTTGTAAGCATGAAATATGGCTACAGGCAAAGCAGAATGGTTGGAGATGCCAGAATCTCTTGCAGTTTCTCAAGGGCACACTCCACCAAACTACACTACTCTGCACTGCGTATTGGTCCATATGGACGCCATTCTTTCCTGTCACTGTGTGAGATAAACCTTGGAAAAGAACGAGTGTATGGTGTCCTATATCTTGGAAAGTCGCGTACTAGAAGTTACAGCTTCAGTGACAGGGTGAACAAACACCAATAACTCGGAAACAATATATATATTTTTAATTTGTTTGGGCCGTAATTAGCCTATGTAATGCTGTACGAAGGGTTGACAGCCAAAGGCCACATTTGTCATAACTTTTGGCTGGTTTCCCGGATATCTTGTTTTGTTCTCGCAACTACGCTCGGATGTTCTCGTTTGAGTGCCCGGATAAAGGCGCTAGTCTTTGGTGCAAGGTTACTTTAAAGCCGCTGACAACGACAGCTAAAAGCATTCCATGGTTAAAATTTTTGTAGCCAACCATTTCTACTCGTTTCTATAGGGTCCATAGCAGAGGTGAACATTTTTACAATTTCAATATTTCTGGGGAACTATAAACAAGAGAAGTGTGGAGGCAGGGGCCGCAGATATACGTTTTTTTTGTGAATGGACCTTGTACTTATTAGATTACCGCAAAGTATAGTATAAATTGATGCTGAAGGCCATCGAGTCACATATGCTCAGTAATATTGTTTTTATGTCATGTAACATAATTTTTATTTTACAGCAAAGATATGGTACTGCTGACTGCAGGCACGCGCAAGGTTATCTTTTAGGGGTAGTAAAGCTTCTTCGCAGCCCATATACCTACGCCCCATATTCCCCCACTCGGAAGTCCGGACAGGCAACGCCAAGATGACCGAAGCACGGCAATATTTCGATCACTACCCCCCCCCCCCCCCGTCCAGAAAAAAAGTTCAACTTTGCACACATACAAACGCACGCACAAACATACGTAAAGTATGGCTCAACCCCCGCGAAAAAAAAATTTTGGCCACGCTACTGATTTCTATGTATTTCGCTTTTCTCACCTTCATGTCCATAGAACCCCACGTATTTTGAACCTCAATATAACAAAGCGTGTCTATCCGTGATTTCATTATAGCGAAGTTTCATTGCTGCTGCAGAGAAAGACCAAGGAGATAAATTGAAATTTCTGCTGGGGTCAGTGGTCATATATGGTCGATTTACACGCGGTTTTCAGCGCCACGCGACGAAGAGCGGCCGCCGAAACGGAGCTGTGCGCTTTCCGGCCGCGGTTTCGAGGGAAAGGGGGCAACTCGATGCTCTCCTCGCCTTCGGAGCGGCGGAGAGGGAGAGCATGCAGCTGATCCGTGGCGCACGGAACCTATTCTTTGCCGTGCATGCCATATGCGCCAGTGCCCGATATGGCCTTCTTGTTACCGCCGCGTATCAACAAGCACGATTAGCCGTAGATCCGGCATGCATTAAACGCGACGAGGTCTTCTTGGCGATCGTTCAGGAAATGTTGCGTCGCCGACGCGGCTGGTATCTATACATAGGCGTATCTACAGGGGGAGGGGGGCCAGCCCTTCCACTGAGGAAACTTGGAAGGGTGGAGTCAAGGTTCACGGTCAAGGTTCACGGTTTTCTGGGCTAAGGAGATTGAATTGACAGCCGTGCTAGTTGGTCCTGATTCATCCTACGTTGACTTGTACAACGCAAAATAGAATTCGGACGGCAAAGAAGCACACACTCGCAGCGCTAGTTATTTCTCTCTCTCCCCCTCACTCAGCAAGAATGAGTTCACAGTGTTATATACGCGCAAAAACGGCTCAACACCGTTAATTGAAAATATTTATTATACTCATATGAAGAATAAGGATGGGATGGGGCTCATTCGGCAAGCATTATCAAATCATGAATGGTAGTCTACCACTATCTCTCAAGAGGAAGGTATATAACAGCTGCATCTTACCGGTACTTACCTACGGAGCAGAAACCTGGAGACTTACAAAGAGGGTTCAACTTAAATTGAGGACGACGCAGCGAGCGATGGAAAGGAAAATGATAGGTGTAACCTTAAGAGACAGGAAGAGAGCAGAGTGGGTCAGGGAACAAACGGGGGTTAAGGATATCATAGTTGAAATTAAGAAGAAGAAATGGATATGGGCCGGCCACGTAGCACGTCGGCAGGATAACCGGTGGTCATTAAGGGTAACTGACTGGATTCCAAGAGAGGGCAAACGCGTGAGGGGAAGACAGAAAATTAGGTGGGTAGATGAGATTAAGAAGTTTGCAGGTATAACGTGGCAACAGAAAGCACAGGACCGGGTTGATTGGCGGAACATGGGAGAGGCCTTTGCCCTGCAGTGGGCGTAGACAGGCTGATGATGATGATGATGATGATGACTCCATCTCGCCAGCTGCTCTAAGTAACCGCTGTCAATGTGATTCGTCGTGATCGACGGGCAGCCTTCTTGAATTACGTTCAGAATGAGACACTGTCCGGCTATTCAAAAAAAAAAAGTTTACATATTGTTCAGCTTAGTAATGCGCTGTTTAAAGTGCACGCGCTATTTTAACGCCGCGACATTTCACAGATTTATGACGTTGCGTAACAAGCAGGCGATTTTCAAGTACGACGAACCAACTCGCCCAATCTTCAACACTTGTGATTTTACGGCGCACCGAAAAAAACAATTTGACGAATGGCGAAGAACCAATGGTCAACAATGTGCCGTATTTAAAATAGTTTATTATCTTAATTTTTGCGTAGTCGTGCATAAGTGACGTTATGGATCATTTTCGCATCACTTATGCGCGACTACGATACGATGAGTACATAGAATGTACTAGACGTCTTTAATGCCAGAAATTCTTAGTTTTTTAAAGAAAACTTGTGGTTCACAACTTAACAAACACAATAAGTGAAATAACAATAATAATAACTGCGCGCTGAAAACATTATTTCGACTGGGAGAAAACAAGGCAAACTGGAACTAATGAACTAATGTACGCGAACCTGAATGTGTGCAAGATAGTGTAGTACTCATTACGGAAAAGAAAAGGTGCAGTCATTGCTAGCTATGTTAAAAAAATTATTAGTGAGCAGCTTTTATACGTTAACGAAATTTCATTGAATGATACAGATCTATACTATTGGGCAGGCCGCCATCGACATAATTGTATTCGTGCATAAAGGTGTGTGGTCAATGTATAAAAAGTGTTGCTTGTAATACTATTGCATGCCTAACACGCATATGTATGGTTCTTCCTGTGTATGCTACGTCAAACTGACTATACTTTTTCTACAATGTTATGAAACACTGGTAAGCAACTTCTCACTCTGTAGATGAAAAATCACATTAAATTGAGTGCAAATGAAGTTCTCTCTCTCTCTCTCTCTCTCTCTCTCTATATATATATATATATATATATATATATATATATATATATATATATATATATATATATATATACAGGGTGTTTCAAGAAATGTGTCCAACCTTCGCAAAAAATCAGGAAAATGCGATATTTGCTCGGGGCTTTCACAATTGCTTTTTCTGTAGCGGCAGGAATCTTAAGGTAGTTAAGGACATCATTTAGGACAGTAATTAAGAAAGTTACATTAATTAACTTTTTAATTAGTGTAGTTAGGTGATTGTGCCAAATGGGAGAATTAAAGTTCTTCATGCGAGGAACCCATCCGAGCTTTGAGATTTCGAAAAAGCGTCCTCTAGTAATTGTTGTGGCGTAATGAAATTCAACGAAATGCAACGGCTTTCAACAGCGAAAGCCATCGAATTCGGTTGAATTTCATTACTTTGTAAATATTACTAGAGGCCGCTTTTTCGAAATCTCAATGTTGGGATGGGTTTCTAGCACGAAGAACTTCAATTCTCCCATTTGACACAACCACCTAACTCCACTAATTAAAAAGTTAATTAATTTAACTTTTTTAATTACAGCCTCAAATAATTTCTTTAACCATCTTAAGATCCCTGCCACTACAGAAAAACCGATTCTGAAGGCAGCAATCAAACATCGCATTTTCCTGATTTTTTGAGAAGGTTGGGGTGTGTTCAGATAAGGACAGACCAAGGGGGGTCCCGACTATTTTTTGTTTTGCACGAAATTTTTATATGAGCTGGGCAAATGTCTCTATAGAAAGGAATGAACCTTCGTTTTGCGGAAATTGTCACGGATTTCTAGGAAAAAATTCGCGTTTCACAACAGGTGGAAAAAAGGCAATTCTGCAACTTTCAGATTGCACAACTTTGGAGGCCTATCACTAAAAACTTAACGCATTGTGGACATCAGTATTAATTTTTGGTAAATCTTCAGCAATAGTACTATCGGCCTACGGAAATTTAAATTTGTGTGACTGACAGTACATTTTTGAAAAATTTGCAAACATTGATTTTTGAGTGGCTGCCTCTGGCTGACCCCAAATTCAAGGGTCTTTTTTCGCAGTTTTCGCTAAAGCGCTGAAGCTGAAAATATTTCCCACAAGTCTACGAAAGGTTTTTCGCTAATTAAGCAAAAAGTTATGCGGCTACACTGCATATTTATTCCGTTATAAAATCCCAAAAAGGCCATAATTCCAAAACTAGCGAAAATTGCAACATTGTAGGGTCATTTTAAAAAAAATAATCATCACCGATTTTTATGAAAATGATGAACTATACCCGGCCATGACTGCTAAATATTGTGCTGCAAAAATATGTTGCATTATTTTGTTTTAAGTGAGAAAATTGAGCTTATTTTAATACCCATGTATGGTCTTAACATCAATGTGTGGCGCTCTAATAATAAAATAAATTTAATAGAAATATTTAGTTCGTAGCTCGCTTATTTGGGTTTAATAATGACGATGGACCCAGCTTGTGTCTTTTTGACCGTTTTGAGTCACAGAAAAGCTCAGCTTGAATTTTTCAGAGCTCCTCTGTCTGTATCCATACTACAACACATTGAGGCAGCAGGCACGCGAGAGCGCGTACAGCAAGACCAAGGCGTAATTGAATGCCACCCGCAAGAGAGGGAAACAAAAGTACGTATAACAGCCAAGCACTCCGAGAACCTGTGACGGAGAACACATGACCGTCGTGAAATGCGAGACGCACCGCGGTGCGCCTGCAACGGTCGGCCCCAGACAGGAGAGAGCGTTCCCCTCACCCCTGAAAAGAAGCTTTTTGTGTGTGAACCGTATGTCAGTCTGGATAGTGAACTCGAACAAAGAAGTCATGTTGTTTTCTACGTGTGTCAATGATACAGTTTTTTCATCACATTGTAGTTACTCTCGTGTCGTCCTCTATTAATAATAATAAGTTATCTCGTAAGCAGATAAGATAGAGATTGCGGAGTAAGTAAGAAGCCCACTGCAAGCAGCTCTCTTCACGTAAACCCTGGTGTCAAGACATCAGCTGCGATCCGGCTACTGAACTTTCGTTATTGCACTAAGAACTTCCTTGGACGCTACCTTCACCCCAAAGTGATTGTACCTTATACTCACTGTAACCTACTGTGTCACCGAGAGACCGCACTGTGGCACAGTTCTGATGGCGAAGTTTCCTGAACGAAATTGCTGCGCCGACTACTTAAAGAGAAACAAGCGGGAGATCAGGTTTCAAAGGAATTTCCGCAGTGTCAAAGACTTGGGAATTGACAATCTAAAGAAAGTGTTGGAAGCTGACACAGCGCTCAGAGTGCATGAATCGCACTTTGTGTGCTAGAATTGCTTTAGGAACTTTAGGGAAGACATTGAGCATATGGAAGAGGAATCCAGTCAGTCCAATCAGGGTTTCCAGACTACAGAGGAAGTTATGGAAAGCATTAAGGCAGTCGTTGGTGCCCCATCAGCAGTGTCGCCACTAAAGCCTCCTCGGAGTGTAAAGAAAGGGAAGAGACTCTCATACGCAAAGCGCAAGGCAGATGAAATTACTAGAGCTGCTGTAAGAAACATTCGATGCGGAATTCGCACAGCATACGGTATTAAAGACATTCCATCACAATTCAGTTGCTGCGCCTGTGCCAGCTGGAAGAAAAACCTACACACAGCGTACATCAAGTGCACATCTTTTTGAGAGCGCTGCCGTCTGCTATCCTTGATACATCTGAGCCTAACAATAAAAGATGTGCGACGCTTCATTCCAGAGGCAACGAAGCACGCGATTCTAAAGGCCAGGAAGATAGCTGAAGAACAAGGTGTGTGGAGCCTTTTGGAGCCGTACTGCAGAGAAAAATTGAGTGAAGCAGACACCAACAAAATCCTTGAATACTACACAAAAGATGAGCCGGACTGTTCAAGACAGAGTCCAAACAAGAAAGATGTGGTGCGCGTGCGCATCGACGGAAAAGCCTAATTCATTTCGAAGCGTTTCATGACGCGGTCGCTACGAGAGACATACTCAGTCTACAAACTTGGTAATCCGCTGTCAGCGGTTGGTCTGACAAAATTCATATCTTTGCGCCCAGAATGGGTCAAATGCTCACCGCATCGGGAGGGGTGTGTATGGGCATATTGTGCAAATTTCAAACTATGCCTTATTGGGATCAAAAATGCGTCGGGGTCTTTGATGTCGACTGATGATGTGCAGGCGCTCTGTGTGTGCACGCAGCCTAGCACCAAATGCTTCTTAGGCGAGTGCGAACAATGTCCTGTGAAGAATGGTCTAAGCCTGGGAACTCTTGGCATAGCACCGGACGAAGAAATTGTATTTGCTACTTGGGAATCAGGTGAACTAATAAAGAAGACCATGATGCCTCCAGCATTCCTAAAGGAATTTCAAAATGTGACCATGAAATGGATCCCTCATAACTACCTCACGCGCACGCAAGCAAATGCCATACACGAGGAAAAACAGTGTTGTGAAAAGGGTTCCATTGTTTTCCACTTTTACTTTGCCGAAAATTGGTCCATCGTACTCCCAGATGAATTACAATCTTACCATTGGCAAAGTACGCAAGTTAGCATCTTTACTTGCGTTGTATCGACAAGAAAGTCGACATGGAACTACGCAATAATTAGCGATGTCGTTTGCCACGACTCTGCACATGCTTGCTAGGCCCTGAGAAAAATCAAGGATCACATTGAAGATTATGCTCCAATTTACACGAAACTAACACTTGCGAGTGATGGAGCAGCTGCCCATTTTAAGAACCGCTTCCAACTGCACGAATTGCAATGCAGTCAGCTTCAGACAACCAAGTGGGATTTTTCGGCAACGGGGCACGGCAAAAATGCCTGCGACGGCGTCGGTGGCCTTGTGAAACACCAAGCCACACTACATAACCTGCGTTCACCCGCCACCGAGGTCATTCAGTGCGCAAGTGATTTCGTTACTATTGTAGCCAGTAAACTTAAAAAGGTTTTCTTACTGCATATGGAGAAGAGTGAAGTGGAAGCCTTCAGAGAACTGAAGAAGGAGGAATGGAAACTTGCCAGACGGGTTCAAGGTATTCAGGCAACCCACATGTGCAAACACATGAAATCGGGCCAAGGGGATTTCCTGTACGTAGCGCGGTGTGCAGACACAGAGTGGAAGGAATTGTGAATCTGCAGTGTGCAAAATTTGATTGCCCGAATGGATATTACTCATTCTAGGTGACGTGAATAAACTATTTAATGCGCAACATGAACGTGTGCTTCTTGTAGATTCATAACTCCCTCATTCCCACCATCTCAACCCGTTTCTGCGAATGATAAATTCGTCGAAATATTAAGACAGCAACGGTCTTAATATTCCCATACAATGGTAATGCTCGAGCCACCTGTACCTTATTGTAACCAACTCTAGTCCTAAATTTCGTTGCTTGATGGAAGAAAATCAGGGTAAGTACGCAGTTGAAGATGGTAACACGAAGGATTTTATTATTAATAAAGTACAGGAAGATATTTTTGCAGGATTTTCATCGAAATATGGCCCTCAAGTAGTCTTAGGGCAAGTTAATAATCATTTTCCTTAAAGAAACAAACGCGAACCTCACATTTCGGGCCCCCTTTCTCTACCACCCAACAGCGAGCAATCGGGTCTAGGCACACTAACGCAACAATAACATTTTCCCGTACTGTTAGGGAAATACTAGTTAAATCTCTTTTGCGTTAGATACGTGGTATGATGTGAACTAAAATGGTTGACGTGCAGAAAGATTTACACTCTACACCACGAGCTTTCATTTGTACGCGCTCTCGGGTGCCGGCTGCCTCAATATACTGGTACACAGACACAGACAGAGGAGCTCTGAAAAATTCAAGCTGAGCTTTTCTGTGACTCAAAACGGTCAAAAAGACACAAGCTGGGTCCATCGTCATTATTAAACCCAAATAAGCGAGCTACGAACTAAATATTTCTATTAAATTTATTTTATTATTAGAGCGCCACACATTGATGTTAAGACCATACATGGGTATTAAAATAAGCTCAATTTTCTCACTTAAAACAAAATAATGCAACATATTTTTGCAGCACAATATTTAGCAGTCATGGCCGGGTATAGTTCATCATTTTCATAAAAATCGGTGATGATTATTTTTTTTAAAATGACCCTACAATGTTGCAATTTTCGCTAGTTTTGGAATTATGGCCTTTTTGGGATTTTATAACGGAATAAATATGCAGTGTAGTCGCATAACTTTTTGCTTAATTAGCGAAAAACCTTTCGTAGACTTGTGAGAAATATTTTCAGCTTCAGCGCTTTAGCGAAAACTGCGAAAAAAGACCCTTGAATTTGGGGTCAGCCAGAGGCAGCCGCTCAAAAATCAATGTTTGGCAATTTTTCAAAAATGTACTGTCAGTCACACAAATTTAATTTTCCGTAGGCAGATAGTACTATTGCTGAAGATTTACGAAAAATTAACACTGATGTCGACAATGCGTGAAGTTTTTAGTGATAGGCCTCCAAAGTTGTGAAATCTGAAAGTTGCAGAATTGCCTTTTTCCACCTGTTGTGAAACGCTAATTTTTTCCTAGAAATCCGTGATAATTACCGCAAAACGAAGGTTCATTCCTTTCTATAGAGACATTTGCCCAGCTCATATAAAAATTTCGTGCAAAACAAACAATAGTCGGGACCCCCCTTGGTCTGTCCTTATCTGAACACACCCGTTGGACACATTTCTTGAAACACCCTATATATATATATATATATATATATATATATATATATATATATATGTTATATATATATATATATAATATATATATATATATATATATAATATATATATATAATATATATATATAACATATATATATATATATATATATATATATATATTATATATATATATATATATATATATATATATATATATATATATATATATATATAATATATACACACGTTGCTACTATAAGTAGCCATTGTCAATTTGATCGGTGGGCAACCTTCTTGAATTAAATTCAAAATGGCACTGTCCGGCTATTCCAAAAAAATCGCAGCATATCCACGTGGTGAATGATGATGAGTGGGGCGAAGCTCCGGAGAGAATCATCGGTAAACCGTGAATGTTCTGTGTAACGCCCCATCAATCATCATATGAAGAGTGAGAAACACTGTGTGTATATTACAAACATCAAACTTTTATTTTTCTTAATTAGATGATGCTTGGCTGGCGTTGTCCCTTCATTATCACGGCTTTATGGTCCCTGAAGTGAAAGAGACAGCGGTTCTTGTACGGGTTGCAACTGGAAATTAGAAAATACCAGGTCTATACACATCCCTCGGATGGTCGTTGGTTTCATATGATCAAAGGACGTGCACGTGAGAGCATATTTGGCTGCAATATGTTGTATGAACCACTCATTGTTCTTTTCGGTAATATCGACATTCAGGTCACCGACTAACACAAATAGTCTATTCTTGTACTTGTCATCATTACACAATGCCGTCTCAATGAATGTCTTGATATTCCCACTCGACAAATTGGGTGCAAGGTACATGGTCATGATGATGCATCCATCAAAATCGATGGCAGGATATTCACCGTTGTGGCTTTGAGCCGTGCAGCTTGTCGAGCAGCTTCGGCCTCGCGGGCTCGAACGGCGGGGTCTTCTCGCCGCAGCATATGCAGCTTGTCGAGCAGCTTCGGCTTCGCGGGCTCGAACGGCGGAATCTGCTTCGCGGCGTCGACGTGCAGCTTCGGCCTCGCGGGCTCTCACCTCAGGATTCTGTCTGCGAGCGCGCGCTGCCGCCGCATTCCGTGCCCTCCGTTCCGCAGCCCTGTCTTCCATCTGGCGACTCCGAGCTAAAGATAAAGCGTGCCAAGAGGGAGCGTCATGGCGCGTTACTTCTGAAATGTTGTCTTCGGGTGTCGTTGAAAACACGAGACGTAGTAAAGAAGAAAGAACGCCACACAGGCGAACATGCACGAGTGTGTCACTCGTCAACGTCGTCTTCTTCTTCTACCGCATACCAGAACGCGCGCTCCTCACGAACTAGAGGTGGCTACTACAAACAAACCTACAAACGGAGGATGGACAGACCCACGGCCATAAGGAGCTTCGCCCCTAAAAAAAAAACATTAGGTATTGTTCAGCATATTAATGCTCTGTTTAGTGTGCACACCTCGTTTTAACACCGCCAGGTTTCACAGATTTGTGTCATCGCGTAACAGGCACGCAATTTTATGGCACACCGAAAATTTTTGATGAATGGCGAAGAACCAATGGCGAAAAATATGCCGCATTGAAAAAAGTGGTGGTGGTGGTAGCAACTTTATTCAGAAATCCGGCAAATTTGTGGCCTGGGCCTAGGCCGCCCCCGAGGAGGAACGGAGACCCTGTCTGTATTCTCTTATTTTTAAAGACGATATTAAAGACGACAGTCTTTCTTGGGGAACTTAAACGCAGAAATTTTGGTCTGTCTTTCTGTTTGTCTGTCTCTCACCCGATTCAGCCACCCGGCCAAAGTTTAACCACTTTCTCAACGCCCAGCCATCTTGAACTGGTAGCGCCGTTCATACTAGTGAACATTAATTGTCGATCAAAAAGCAAATGTTACGCATATCTGAGGCGCAACATCAATATGTGTGTTCCTTTACTATAGAAAATACATATATACGTAATTCTAAAGACCCTAGTGTTTCTTAGGCTGCGCTGAAAATGCTAGTGTTTTTGGGCTGCGCTGCAAATCTGACGCTGTTAGCCAGATGCGGCGATTAAACATAGAGGAGGAGGACTCATGCAGTACGGCCGGCAGAAGACTATCGTCTTTCGACGACATTTGCAGCGAAGCACACAGATACGCGGCCAATTTTTTTTTTATGTAGTCGTGCATGAGTGGCCATTACGCGATGAATCATTTTGGCGTCATTTGTTGCATCGCGTTATGATCAGGTGCTGTGTGCATGACCCAGAAAATTTCGACCAATCATAAAGAACTAACGACCAATGCGGAAGGAAACAATGCGAGGTAGTTTAACGTTATAATCACCCACATTTTTTCAAAGAAAACTTGTGCTCGCACCGTTTGCGTAGGCATATTTACTTGGAGGGGCCGGAGGGCCCTCCAAGCAATATTGCAAATACAAATACGAAGAGTATAAAAAATGTACTACGCCCCTAATACCAAAAATTCTTACTTAATAAAAAAACTTGTTGAGAAGTTAAGAATAATAGTAATGTAATAATAGTAATAATAGCATGCGCCAGAAACACTATTTGGCCTAGGCGCAAACAAGACAAAATATAAGATAAGGAAACTTGGATATCTGCAAGAAACTGTATAAGACTAATTACGCAAAAGAAGAGGTAGAGTCACTGCTACCCACATTAAAAACGCAATTATTATTGAGCCGCTTCTAGACGTCAACGAAATTTCATTCAGTGCTCGGCCTTCGTCATTCTCTGATGAAGGCCATGCCACGGCCGGAGAGTTAGGCATAAAGTATTGCTTTCTCGTACGTGCACCCTCTTGTTTTCGTATACGTACCGGACCCATCGAACTTTCCCACTAAATATATATATATATATATATATATATATATATATATATATATATATATATATATATATATATATATATATATATTATATATATATATATATATATATATATATATATATATATATATATATATATGCGGCCGATGGAGTGAGGGAGGCTTGCCCCTCACTCGCGAACAAGTTGGTACGCCACTGGTGTGTACCATCGCTGCAGGAACCAGAATAACAATTTAATAAATCTCATATTTATATTTCACATAAAATATCTAGCCAAAACAATGATTTCAGGTGAATTAGTGATATAACTAGAAGAATTTGCGCAAGAGAGTGCCGGACTTTAGCAATATTATAGGGGCCTAATGTTTACTGTAGGGTTGCATGTGGTGGCTTATAATTTCAAAACACATGGTAAAGCCATTTCTCAATGTGGCAGTAAACAGAGAATGATATTGCACCATCCCCGCTCTCCGGAAAGAAAACACCATTGATCTCTCTCTCTGCCTCTGTCTGTCTCTCTCTCTCTCTCTGTATATATATATATATATATATATATATATATATATATATATATATATATATATATATATATATAATATATAGAGAGAGAGAGAGAGAGAGAGAGATAGGAAAAAAGAAAGAGAAAACTGAAAAGAATCAAAGAAGGCCGCACAGCTCTGCCCTTCCTTTCAGGCTTGGCACCCCTACTGCGAAGCTGCCTAAATTTTTCGAAGTTGCGGCCTTCCCTCGAGCGTTGCTTTCTGGCGGCATGAGCATGGCGTTTTTCATCTTCCCTAACGTTCGTGAGCACCTGGAACGGCCCCACGAAAGCCGCGTCCCGCGACCATCGAAATGCGAGTTTAGCATTAAAGTTTCGAGACGTTTAAATTTTCCTGATGTGTACAATCCTCGGTGTCGGCTTTACATCTTGTCCTCGAGCGGGTTTTCATTCCACTACTATAAATTTAGACGAAGTCTTCATAGAAAGCGTTCTCCTTTTATGTTTTATGCAGAGCAGTTTAAGGGAACGTCCTGTCTTCGTCTGTAATGTCTCGGGCTGGCGTCACGCAGGTCCCGCGTTTGATACACACAAGCTGAGCAGGATGCACGTTTGGAACGCCAGTGTGCGCTTTCCCGTGAACGCCAGCGTCGCAGAAGGGCTAATTCGTGTGTCCGAGCTACACTATAGTCCGAGCCAAGGAGGTTTAAAAAAACCCGCATTTCCCCGAAGGGGAGTATGAGTAAGTGCGAAGCACGGGGTGATGCTATGAGGGGGCGCGCGCGACTAAACTGCAGAGCCGAGCGAAGGAGACGGCAGCGAGAGAGCACGCGCCAGCCGACCCACGGAGGTCTGGCCGTTTTTAAGTGCAAAGCACTTTTACTGATGATGATGATCTGTCTTCCGAACTCGTTCCAAAGAACACGCAACGCGTTCCACTTGTTGGCGGCGTTGCGCACGCCCGAGATGGGGCTCAGGTTGTTGTCGAACCACAGTCGATCGCACACCGCGCAGCTATATCCGAAGCTGCGGTCCAGGAAGTCTCGCTTGAAGCGCGCGTCCGGCCGACCGAATTCGAGGGCCCGCGCTCGCTCACGCATCGCGCGTCCCCGCGCCAGATCGGCTTCGGGGTGCTCGGCTCGCTTCGCACACTTTCGTTCGGCGTCTCGCCGCCGGCCTTCATCACCACAGGCAATGCGCGGGGCGCGCGCAGCCACGGAGCGGAGGGCGGAGCGCGCGCAGTCACGTGGGGCGTGACGTCGCTGCGCCGTTGCTACAGACGCTCCTCTCCGCTCCTCGCGCCGTTGCTATGGGACGGCGGATTCAGGGTCGCTTATAAAGTGCATTCGCACTTAAAAAATTGTTCCGAGCCAGCTAAGCTACAGCGAAACGCCAGCGTCGGGAGTTGGACGCAGATCTACGGAACAGAGAAGCGGATGTGAAACGCCGGCGCCGGGAGTTAGACTCGCCGCGCTCGGAGCAGCAAACAGTAGAAAGAAGACCATCTAACGGAAAATAGATAATAGATGCTATTAGCTGAGCGTCGCTTACGTTAAGCCTTGTGAAGATGTAGCGTCCCGAGAAAGTGCAGGGAACTGTATAGATTTTGCGCTTTTGACGAGCGTGTCTTGCCGAGACGCGGTCAGCTTGGCTGCAAAACGACGGCGAAACCAATCTCCTTGGGCGAAACCAAGTGGGCGCACCCTCACGCTCCGCTCAGGTGACTTCATAAGCGGAGCGACAGATGCGTTCTACGTTCCGCTGCTCGCGCGATCGTTCCGCGCCCGCGAACCACAGTTCCTTCTACGCGTTTGTCTGTAAGTCGCGTCACGCGCGCTGCAGTTCCTTATGAGCGTTTGTGTGTAAATTGCTATAGACCAGAACACAGAGAATTCCATGCGCATCGCCATATTTGCTTCGCGCGTCGCGCCATCTATCGCACACGCGACGAAAAACATGCGCGGGCTGCCACGCCAGCAGACGCTACACAGAGCAAACGTGTAACTCCCGAAACTCAGCCCGTCGGAGAGCGTGTTTCGCGTCTTTTCCAGCCTGGACATTTTCGCTGATTTTATTGGAACATCAAGAACATCTTGCTCATGCAAGTCCACAATGTATACAGTACCTGCTGAGTGAGCTGCGGAAGCCACCTCGTCAGATACGTACGCTGTTACATTTGTAAAAAAACGTTCTCGCTGTGGTACGCGTGAATCGTAATTGCAGTGCAGCTCGCGAAAGAGTGAAACGATGTTTTGTTGCGCCATATTACAAGTTGTGCACAAAGTTTTGTGGAATGTGATCATTTCAGCATGCATCGCGTAATAATTAGAGTACGCTTTACGGGTAGTTTCGCGGAACGTAATTTTTGTTTCACGAGCGCTCTTACAATAATGCGTCTTGCTCACAAAAGCGTGCTATCAGAGAGTATAACCTGCAGTATCATTCAGCGATCCCATTTGG
Organism: Rhipicephalus sanguineus; assembly: GCF_013339695.2. NCBI lineage: Eukaryota > Metazoa > Arthropoda > Arachnida > Ixodida > Ixodidae > Rhipicephalus > Rhipicephalus sanguineus. The sequence goes on along the minus strand of NC_051177.1, from coordinate 123,293,102 downwards.
AAGCTACCTGCGCGATTTTATTCTTGTAACGATGATGCTTTACAAGCGAAACTGTGCTACTCTTAGTTAAGCCGGTTAGCTACGCCTGCGACGTAAAGGACACTGGCGCGAGTACTGTTTACTTACGTGCCAATATATGTATTATGTGCAGCTGGATGCCTCGTGTCCAAATAAATTTGGGGACATCAAACGCTGCAATGAAAGCACGAAATTCTGACCAGCTGTTGAGGAGCACCGTGCCATTTATTACCTTTTGAAGACGAAATCTCGAAAGCGTGGATGCCATCAAATCACTAAAGCTTAATACTACGTTGAAAGTGGCAAAGCATGCTGATTGCTTGGGCTTGAAAGCACTACCTTGCACGAGACTTTCGTCAAAGGAAACGCTCAAAGGTATGAAGTGCACCCCCACACAAAGCTCGCGCCTGCCTTCAACCCAGCTGCGTGTCACGCAAATCAGGTTCGCAAAATGAATTAGGTGGGCATCACGCTGCAGAATACACGCAATTAGTGTACTTACTCGCGCATTTTCACTCGGCTCCTAGTTTTTTTGCTTGAATCACAGTTATCCACTCGCGGCGAAGCTGAAAACACCACACCGGCACTATTTCCGTGGCGCGTCGTAATCGTCGCAGACAACGCTAATATCCTCTTGTTGCGCTGCTTGTTTTGGCATCCAAAGACAACGCAGTAGTGCCCAGACGAGCTCTTACACGCTGAAGCGGCGTGAACGGGTACTTTTTCGCACTTTAAAGCCTCAGAACTGCAGCTTGCCCTGTTTACTTGGTGAAGCCCGCGCGCGCCTCGGCAGCCCGGTCAGCCCAGCGTCTGGGTGCGAGAGTATCCGCTCGGCTCGCCAGCAGCCTGGGTGCGAGACAGGCGTGCTCTGGTGTATACGCAAGTCTGACCGGAGCGTATCGTAGACGCTCAGCTAAAAGTGCCTAATCACAAAACAAATGTCATTCGCAAGGAAAGAACAAAAAAGGATGGAAAATATCACATAGTCACAAAAAAATAACAGAAAAAAGCAGATAAACATAAGATAAACACAAGGAAAACACAGGCTAATCACTGCCCAACAGTTCAACTTTCAGTTGGACTAGTTGCAACTGGCTTAGACTTTTTTAGGCACAGCGTGCACAATGCATTCATGTGATTCAGATTATATTAACGTTTTGCAAGACTGGGTGTTTAAGCCCAGAGAACAGTGGAGGCCGTCAGCACGATCCGGTAGTACGGGAGTACTTCATCGTTATCTATTTCAGAAACCGGCTCAAGAATGGCTGGCTACCAGTGCGACCCGAATGCCCGACCAGCGCGTGTATATTTTAGTCAATATACCAGCGTTATCACGACGTGCTGATGTCTCAACAGGCTTTACCTGAGTGGCTAGCCAGGGACGAACTCCTGGCCGCACTCGAGGAACTTTATGATGTCTAAGTCACGCCATACAGTAACTGAAGGCCACTAAATTGTGTTCTGCTGGCGTGTCTTCTATTCTTATGAAATTTGTGAAGACACACCTTCGGAGCGTTGGGGCCTGGGTTTGCAAAGTATAAACTTTCCTGATGCGTGTAATCCTCCATGTCGGCTTTACATCTTGTCCTAGAGAAGGCTTTTAAATATGTAAGCACTTCTTTGTCGACTCAACCGGAAAACCTTCCGTCCGTCCGTCCCCCTGTCACGTACTGCTATGATCGCTATAAGCTATATAAAGAAAGGAATGTAAAAAGAAAACAAATTTTCTTGGCGTTTATGTGTCTAGTGGGGTCTGAAGAGCCGCTCATGGAACATCGGACACAGTACACACTGTAGTGCAACGCACACATGGGCATATATTAACACCTTTTACACAACCACCGAGCTGGCCAGCCGAATCTTACAAATAACTACAGTAACACAGCAGTTTAACCTCACAAGCATCATTTCAAGGCATCATGATGAGACGACTCAAGAAATAATCGAAGCATAGAACATACAAAATAAAAAATAGTCTTCTATCAGCTGTCCCTCAATTGCGCTACAGGATAAAGAAATATTGTACCTGAATGGATAACTTGCTTTTGCTTTTTTTTGTTCTTTTTGCGTTGTGTGTAGCCACGTGTGTGTCTATATATGCTCTGTGCTATTGAATAAACTTTAGTTGCGAGTCGGCGCTTGCGTCCGTGTGATGATTTGTCTTTTCGTCTGCCTTGTTACACCGTTCTAAATACATACAGCAACACAACAAGTAACGCACTGGAGCACAAATATAACACACACAAACAACATAACACACAGAATGTACCACGAATGCGGCGTCGCCGACGTTCGACTCACTGCGGGAGTCCGCGAGGACGAGCCGCGGTATCGTTCCCACGGACCTCCTACGAGGGATGACCGTCAGCGAGCAGGATCCAAGACCAGAGAGAGAGAGAGAGAGCACCGCTCCTCATGACTCCGCGTCACATTGCCCCAGGCGGCGCCACTGGCGTAACCACGAGAGCACAGCGCCAACTCTCGCTCGGCGGTGAGTACGCTAACTACGACGCGCGGACGCCATGAGGAGAAAACCTTACAGGGGGTACGAGCACACCCACAATTTGAACTCAGGCTTTGAACCTCATTATATGCACCCAATAAGTACCATTTCATAAGGTCATTCGTTGTTCCACTACACTGCAGCAACACTCCTTGTTCGACGACTTTTCATCACGTCCTCTCTCCGTAATCTCGTGAATTTCTGTCTTGCTTAACTTTACGTAATGTTGATCGCGTATTAGCACCAAATATATAGCTGTTGAACAAAGCAAATATGACATAAAACCGTTACGCTCTCGTGTTTATCATCTTTCTTCCACCTTCCACACAAATAAAATACCGGGCTCTAGCTATTCATTTGGAAGGTGGTGCTGCGTAAACTTTATGTGAGTATAAACAGTTCCAGCCTTTTTAAAAACGCCCACTAGAAGATGTTGATCCATCGATTGATGGACGAAGAACTTTCATCAATAACGATTCACCAATTAATGGCTGAGGTTGCGAAGAATTAATCCTAATTCGATTAAACAAAAATAACGAACCGTCCCTAGAGCTCTTTTGCGCTGTTTGCAGAGCAATAAACGATACGAGACCAAATATGCACCCCCTCTTCCTTCTTCCTGGTATACTTAAAAAAACTTGGAGGGCGCTTGAGCTTCGCCTTCAAGAGCAGAACGCGATAGCGTAATCGGGCCCCGTGCGCATTGCCTTCAACCACGCCGCAATGTAAGGAACGTTTGCGCGCATACCATTGGCCGTTTCAGACTGTCCTAGAGTGCCTACTGCAAGTACAGTTGCGAAATGTTCACTACGACATAATCCTTGCGTTTGAAAATTGTCAAAGTACCCACTACATGTCCGTAAGATGCTACGCGCAGCCACGGAGCTGCGCACGTTGTAAAGGATGGGCAGCTTTAAACTGCGCACTCGTTGAGGCAATTCACATGTTTTGATGCTTGGTGCGATTCTACGATTTTGCCACGCAATATCACATGCGTTAAGGAGACTCCTTCCACTACATAAAATTCTTATAGCGTTTTTTTTTTTTTGGTGTTGAATAGCTTTCAAGCATTGGCGTGGCTCCGTTGAACACCTGCTTGCCACGTAGAAGGCCTGGGTTGGATTCTCACTTAAGCCGAATATTTTTTTTATTATTTATTTTTTGCATACTATATCTCGAAGTCTCGCTCGCGGACAACGCCGATTTTTCGCTGACAGCCAACGACGCCGACACCAACGCCGACACCGGAATTTCTGCGAAACGAGCTCTTTAACGCGATAGCGATAAAAAGGCCATGCCCTCACACCCTTCCACTGGTACTGCTACCTGAAGCGTCATCACGTACGAGCTCTTGGAATTCGCTGTTGTTATTTTCGCGGGATTCCCCGAGTCGTTACTGGTGCTGGCTGCTTGTGCGCTGCAAGCGCGAGCGCACGCCTTAGAAGCGAAAGGGACATTTCGGTGACGTCATTTTGTTCTTCTGTTGGAGAGAGTGGTTTGTCCCAGAAGAAGGGTGTGGTCAGCTTTTTGTTTGGATTCTCAGCTGGTTAATATCCTGGGGGCGTAGTTCGCTTTTCGGGTGCATCACGTGGTCAATACATCGACGTGTGCCATCTTCCAAGGCCCGTGCCCCAGTGCCCGAGCAAGGTAATGGGTCTGCGAACGAAATATGTGAATTTAAAAGCAATTATAAGCAGAAGAAATTACACGGTTGGACTTATCTTAGCGGTCATTCCCGCGCATTGTTGTTGAGCAACGTTGACTTAATGTCATCGATGGCGAACTTAACGGTTGTTTCAGAGTTCGCTCTTGTCCATTCATACATTTGACGCTAAAAGTTCAAGTTCAATGCAGTGAAACACACTCTTATGTTTTCGTGTATTGTAAATTTGTAATGCATAATAATCTTTGCGGTTTTACATGCAAAAAGTACGAGATGATGATAAGAGCCGCCGTAGTGGAGGGCTCCGGAAATTTCGACCACCTGATGTTCTTTAACATACTCTGATATCGAACAGCACACGGGCCTCTAGCATTTCGCCTCCATCAAAATGCGACCGCCACGGCCGGAATCGAACCCGCGTCTTTCGGGTCATTGGCCAAGCACCGGACACTCACTGCGCCACCGTGGCGGACAATTCTGTGTAATATAAGTGGTGGTGGCTGAAGTACATGACAAAACCATAGATTCCGTCCTTCGGTGCACTATAAGTTTTCGACACTGGCAATATTGTCTCTTTGAATTCTTCCACCGAGGTGTTCAGTGTATAGTAGCGCTCCTGATGACTCGCGGCTGACCCTTTTAATACGAGGGCATTATATGCCCCATGAAGCGAAAAATCTGCTGTCACTGGGGCAATAACTTTTCAGCTTTCATTAAGGACGTATCTCTTTGTCTCCCGTTAAGCGACCGCGGGTGGTCAAAATTAGTCGGAAGGGTTAGAGTTAACACGGAGGCCCCCTTTCCATTTTCCCGTCATTACAGTTTCCGTCACAGTTCGCGTGTTGCCTTGAGACATTCAGTCACGTGATTTGATACCCTCTTAATTATAATGTACTTTGTGGAATGACACTTAAAAGGCAATGACTATACTTCATCTGCCCACTTTGTGTAACAGAGCATGAAAATGTCCGATAATTTCTGACCGAATGATACTGCCATATTTGCTCGTGTACAACCAGCACTGGCTGATAATGGTCCAGCACAGGCTTGTGTTGGCTATCCGTTAAATTATGGGCAATACCGCCTTCATTCAATGCTATTCCAATCACTTAGTCGGGTACCAAAAGAAAAAATAGTACTTCACCCCATTCATAAGCAGTAATGCAAAACAGCCAATAGCCGCGAAATTCCTTTTCTGCTCAGTTAAAAAAAAATCGTGCTGTTGTCTCCCGTATTTAAGATATCCTTCGGGCAAAGATTGACAAGCCAAGCTTAGTGTATGAAACTAACGAACTGTTTTATACAGATAACAGATAAGGGGAAAAGAAAGAAGAATGTTTATTATCCTACCTACAAGTAAACATTAAGTAAAAAAGATAGATCACTTAGATGAGTGAGCTGTTCCACGTGCCATTCGACGCGTTAAGTGGCCTCTTATAGAGACATCAACCCGGTCAGAAGAATACACACACGCTCGACGCCTTTTTTTCGGGCCTTCGCGGCGCCCTCGTATAGAAAGCACGTCCCTGCGGAGATATAGGCCTCTCTAATGTGCCCCACTCGCGAGAGGGAACGAAGCTATTGTCACGGTGACAAGATGACGGTAAAAGAAAGAATAGAAACGAAAAGAAAGAGAGAAAAAAGGAAGGAAACAAAGGAAGGCAGAGGGAAAAAAAGAAGAGAAAATAAACAAAAAAGAAGAGAAGAAGGACTCTTGGGAAAATGTCCAGCGCTGTGGTCTGGCTTGGGAGAAGATGATTATTGCTCTTTAAGGACCCATACCGCCAAGATGGCTTCCGGCTTCTGTGTCTCCCTCCTCCCTCCACTCCTCACCCTCTCCCATCACCGCCCTCCCTTGATCAGTAGCACGTTTTCTCTCGCGTCTTTTTTTTTCCTCTTTTCCTTTCCTATCTGTAGTTTTCTTTTTTTTTTCTCACTCTTCAAAAATTTCGGTTTTCTCGTCACGTTTGGTAATGAATACACTGGCCTTTTTATACCTTGTTGTTGCGATTTGGCGACGTACCGAATCTGAACTCCTGACTCCAGGCGGGAGACGCAGGAGAGAGAGAATTTTCAATTCTCTCTCTTCTGCACACACACACACACACACACACACACACACACACACACACACAGACACACACACACACACACACACACACACACACACACACACACACACACACACACACACACACACACACACACACACACACACACACACACACACACACACACACACACACACACACACACACACACGCGCGCACACACCCACTCCAATCATTGGTGATTATTCTTATGAACGAGGCACGATGCTGTGTTATAACAGAACTTACAAGAGTAACGACTCCGTTCGTGAACTCTGCGGCTACGACAGCTTTATGAACGTGCGCGCAGCACTCAGAATTAATAGTATTCCAATTATAGATACACAGTTGAGAACTTCACAGGCAGATATTAAGAAGAACTCTACTTATATTCTACACAGTCGCTAGTTTCTTTTAGACGCGAAGTCAAACATTTTAAAACACAGAAGTGACCACTGTACATAAGTTGGAACTGACAACAGTAATTCTGAAGTGACGAGTTCAGGAGCAGAAGTCAGGGAGTTGCTTGCAAACTCAACTACAGATGTTGCAATGAAAAGTCAATGTCTATACCTCTTACGTAGTGTGATCCTTATATACGAACATACCACTAGATTTCGGGAAAGGGCCATAATTTTTTACTAGTCCCATCCAGCGAACATCGATTGCATGCACACGTGTGCCCCACGACGCATTCGCGGCTATCGAGAAATGCTCCCATGGATATAGCTGTATCGCTCCTTGCTAGTGTGTTTCTTCATTGAATTAAATGATGTCATGCATTGTAACACGTTCTGCCTAGTGGAAACGGTAAATGCACGTATTTCTGAACTCCGTATCAAACGCATGGCCCTTGGTTTCCAGAAGTTGGCTTCTCCGCACCATGAGCAACTTCGTGGTGAAGTGCCCTTTCGGTGGCACATTAGCTTTCAATGGTCCGTTGTCATCCGGCCGCAGCGTTTGCCCTTCATGGTGCGCTCAAACTTTACTGCATTCCCGTACCCCGTTAGCATTTTCACATATTGCTGTTCAAGCACATCAACCGGATAAAATGTGGAGCGGTGATTGCCTCGGGATGCATTTCTGGGGTTTCGCAAGTGGTCATGCGAGGCGTCTCACTTACACGCAAAAACATAGGGAAAACGGCAGGTGGCCAACTGCTGCTTCGTCTCTCGTGACTCGAGAAACGTGCGTCGCGTCGTCTGCGCGCGCGGCTGGAGCCGCGGCTGCGGCTTCCATTGAAGACGCTCGGTCACGGCTGTGCCGGAAGCAGCAGCGACGGCGGAAGTGACGCGCGCGGGCGAGCGTGACGGCCCGGAAGTGTGGCGCGTCGATTGGCCGCGGCGTCGGCGCGTTGACGTCAGGAGAAGCCCACCGCCTGCGCCGCTGCCGTCCCCTCGGCAGCCCGAGCAGCGCAGGCACACAGCAGCCGCGGGTGCCGAATCACCGCGTTTGGTTGTGTTCTTTTTGGTGGCGCGAAGTGAGCGCGGTACCTTTTGTACAGTGCGGACGTGGGGACCACGCGTCGTCGTCTTCGTCGTCTTGTGTGCGTGGAAAGGAAAAGAGGGGGGCCCCCTGCTTGTCCCGAGTGCGCTGTGTTCCATGCTTGATCGACGGGGCCTGGTTTTGGTTCCCGCATGTGGGGTGAGCAGTGCGGTGAGCGCGTCGTCGTCTCGGGCGGCCAAGAAGGCCTAAGCGGGCTCTCTTTGCGGCCAGCGGCGTGAGAAAAGAAGCGAGCGCGCTCACGCGCGCGAGCCGCGCGCGAGCCGTGCCGCCGCCGCTTTCCGCGGCCCGCGATGATGTGTGGTCGGCTGCGCCGGCGGGCGGCAGTGGCTCGCGAGGCCGGCCCCGCCGTAGCTGCCCAATGAAGCGTCGCGGTGGTGGGCGGCGTGCGTCCGACGGCAGCCAGCGTGTTCTCGTTCCCGCTGTTCGGAGGACCCAAGGGGCCCCTCGGCTCCGTGCTGCCGCCGGCGGCTCGTGGCATGACGTCGGCGGCGCCGAAAGCGGCGGGGCCCCCCATGAGCGGCGCGGGGCCTCCGCCCATGCCGGACCTGAGCCACCTGACCGAGGAAGAGCGCCGAATCATCGAGTCCGTCATGGCTCGACAGAAGGAAGAGGAAGACCGAGAGAAGGAGATCCTCAAGTGAGTAGTACAGCGCCGTTGCAACCCCCCGCGATAGCGCGCTCTCCGCTGCTTTCCGGAGTCGCTAGGCCTCGCGGTGGCCGCCGCTCGCGCTGTTTCGTCCCTCGCTTGCATCGTAAGAGCGCCGTAACTACGGTGCAGCTCTCCCATTGCAGTTCTATAGAGGATCGCAGCCACGAGCGAGCGAAATCCCACGTCAGCCGCTTTGAATGGGACTGGTGTGCCTTTCGTGTTGTCGCTTCGGGGAGAAACGAAACACCGGTGCGACACCTACACAACTCCGGAAAGCTCGCCCGCAGCTACGGGGGTTGGTCTCTGCTTGCGCGCTTATACACGAAAAGAGCATCATAGGCGCCAACCGTTATAACCGATCTTCGCAAATTTGTTCTCACAGTGCCGTTTTACTCTTTTGCTTACGTCTGTACTCCGACAGTCTATAGATGATTTTTTCTGCTCGCGCAAAGAAGCGGCGCCCGCCACTAAACCTCCCCCTTTTCGGCTCAGGAAGTAGCTAAGCCTAACGGAGGCGGAGAGCGCGCTTCCAAATCTCGTGCGGGCTGCGAATTTCGACTCGTTCGTGGTTGCGGCTTTGTTTCATTTATTTTCCTCTCATTTTTTAGCAGAAAACGGAACGTTTGAGTCTATAGTTTCCACGACTCCTCGAATACTCAATACTTCCCGAGCACGTAGTACCATCGTTTCCTGCATGCAAAGGAACCAGCGCGATAAAATTTGGTTCGGAGGTGTCGACGACCCTTTCAATGCGTGATCGCTTATCTTTATTTTGTTTGTTTCTCCTTATTCATCTTGACGATCAATTAAAAGCGGCAACAAACAATGATACGTTGCTTGGTTTAGAGTACAAATGACAGCGACCTCAGTTTAGAGCATTCTGCTTGGAGCATCCTAGCTGAGCGTCCCTTGATCGCAGTACATTAAAGTCTTGTGGCTCGATGCCTGTCAGAAACTGATTTCAAGACTCCATTTTTGCTTATTTTGTATCGCGTGATGAGACACGTTATTACGTAAATAGAGCCGTCGCCCGCGCGTATAGTTTCAGTCATGCTGCGTGCGTGAAATCACGGCGTGAGCGAGGATCGGTGGAGTTCTGACTTCATGCAGGAACGCAACTTCTAAGTTAAGACCGTAACAGGGATGTAATGGCGTTCTTAGGAAACGAAACCTGGCTGCGCGGCCAATATCACACGCGAATTTATAGCGCGCTTTTCGAGGCCACTGCGTTTTTGTTGTCACGACGTTAGAGCGACGTTTGAACGTTGTCTGTCGGCCATGACGAAATGGGAGTTATGTCCTTTTAAGTGCATCAATAAGAAAAAAAGTAATATAAAAATACAACTGCGCTTTTTCGCGCCTCCGTGACACCAGATATTAAAAAGAGACAGGAAAAGGGAATTGGTAGTCCGCTGCCAATGTTATGTGAAAGTGCGATTGACTGCACGAAGAGCAATTGCGGCGTGTACTTTCTTTCTTCTTCTCTTTCTTTCTTTCTTTCTTTCTTTCTTTCTTTCTTTCTTTCTTTCTTTCTTTCTTTCTTTCTTTCTTTCTTTCTTTCTTTCTTTCTTTCTTTCTTTCTTTCTTTCTTTCTTTCTTTCTTTCTTTCTTTCTTTCTTTCTTTCTCTTTCTTTCTTTCTTTCTTTCTCTTCGTCTCTCAACCATGTTGTTTTAAAGAGCCGGCTTTCTAGCGAGCAGAGAAAACGTTACGGAGAGACTGCGACAAACACTCGGATGACAATGGAGGTAATTCGACGCTTAATGATGACATGGCACACGCGTGGTTTAGCGAGTGCGTTGATGTTTTTGACCCGTGAGACGCGCATAGACGTACGTTGCACACTGATATTTTGGATTTCTCAACGAGTCCTTGTACGTACCTATGCAAACGTATTGTAAGGCGTTTTACATGACTTGACAACGACTGAAAAAAACAAATACTGAGGACATCGCATGTGTACCATTGTACACTGCTACGCATGCCAGCATTTGCCAGCCAAAAATGGCGGTGAAACTATCCTGAAAAGCCTCGCTCTAAAAATACTGTCTAAAGGTATCAGCGCATCTAGAATACCAGTTCATTCATTCATTCATTCATTCATTCATTCATTCATTCATTCATTCATTCATTCATTCATTTAATACCTCACAGGGTCCCTCTATTAACAATTGAGTGATAGCAGGGGGAGGGGGAGCTTAATACAACTTAGGTAAATGAAATTAAAATTAAAATGCGCATATAAAAGAAGCGAATTAAAATGTTGCTTACATGAACGAGAAGAAATTCCAGACATAACTTTAAGATGCAAAAACATGCCTAAATCAGTCAGTGCCGGGCAAACCGAAGAGGAAGAAGATAACCTAAAAAAATTAACCGCCATATCCACGAAGTGAATAATGCTAGAGGAGCTTGCTCGGAGATGATCGGGTAACCCGCGAATGCTCCGTGCACATTCCTCTACCATCATATATAGATGTGACAACGTTGTTATACATACATTACATCCACAATGTTTTTTTATTTTACGGTTGGATGCACTATATACATTTTGATGAAGTATATATACATTTGGATGAACTATAAACACTATATATACACAAGAGATGTTGTTTTACGAAGTTCAAGATGGGCGTCCCTCGATGAGTTCGGGGACTGGTTTCCCTTTAAAGATGATTGCTTTATGATGGTTGAACTATATGCATTACATATACACAAGAGATGTTCTTTTACAAAGTACAAGAAGGGCGTCCCTCGATGAGCTTGGGGACTCGTTTCCCTTTAAAGATGATTGCTTTATGATCAGTGAAGTATGTTGCCAAGGGGTCATCGATGATGGGGCGCAATGGAAAGTTCGAGAAGGCAACATCGATACAAGTTCCCCTAATGGTGGTGGTACATTTGCAGTCGTACGATACGTATCGGAGAGCGTAACGTGACGTCATGTGTTGGCTGGTTATTGGCCAGGCGAGATCTTCCCGAGCTGCTGCTGCGTTGCGAGCCCGTCGCACTGCTGCCTTTCATGCTGCGGAGCGGCAACGAAGGGTGTTCACTTAGTGAGCTCCCGGCGAAGAGAAAGGAAGCCAGCGAAACAAGCGGTGCGGCCAGCGAGCAGTCACTTAACTAGCGCTTGCGCCGAGCGTGGTGTGTGCCGCCTTGAGCGGCGGCGCCATCTAGTGAGCATTCTTGAAATCACCAGAGAGAGCGCAGCTGCGCCGAGCGTGGTGTGTGCCGCCGCGCCGACGGTCACAGAGGTGAGGACAAGGCGCGAGCATAAGAAGCTTGGCGAGCAAGCTCCTAAAAGCATGTGGAAAAAAAGTCATGATTGAATACGTGGAAGAAAGCTATAAGTCACACATCGCCAGTGAAAATGACAACATTCACACTATGTATGCATATCGCTGCCAGGCAACAGAAGAAACAAGATGAAAGCAGAAAAACGATCCAGCCAAATATGTAGGGTAAGCTGTAGGAAATGCAAAGTGCTGAAAGTGCCCGAAAGTACTGAAAGTGCTGAAAGTAATTGCTACGGAAAGATTGGGACTGATAATATCGGTTAAACGATTGTGCGCGCTTTAAGTGACTGCCGGATTTTTCTGAATTTAGTTCTGTATCCATTCGACTTAATGTCTGCAGCAAAAAAAAAAAAAAGAAAGAAAACGTTTCATGAACTTGTGATGCTTGCGTTTTCTTTCTGTAAATAGCTTTTAGTTCAAGTTTTCCGTGCGCACATAGGATCTGCTCTGCCTCTTTAAATATTAATTTGACTTTAGGTAATCCTCTAAACATTTAAAGGTCGCCCCAGCACGGTGGTCTAGTGGTTATGGCGCTCGACTGCTGACCCGAAGGTCACGGGATCGAATCCCGGCCGCGGCGGCTGCATTTTCGATGTAGGCGAAAATGTTTGAGGCCTGTGTACTTAGATTTAGGTGCACGTTAAAGAACCCCAGGTGGTCGAAATTTCCGAAGCCCTCCACTACGGCGTCTCTCATAATCATATCGTGGTTCTGGGACGTTCAACCCCAGATATTATTATTAAACACTTAAAGGGCCCCTAAACAACCTGTGAAAATATAAAGAAGGAGCGCGTTATTATCTCCTGGCGTTTACCGCCTTTTCGGCACAATTCGTGACGCCAGTAGTCTGTTCACGTGACGTCATGCGGAAATAAGCTCTCGGTTGTTTCATATACAAGAGATATCATTCGTGAATTGTCTCCTACCATGCTGTGCCACGCCGTCGAATACGCCCGTTCTGACTTGTCCCGCATGACTATCGTGCGCGATCAACTGATTTCACTTCGTTTTGTGCGTTTTCGAATGCTCAAGCGAAGATAACGGCGTGTAGCCGAACAGCACGAAATCCTGATAGGCTCAACGCTTAGTGCTCACATTGTATACGTGTTTTATGAAGAAATAAGTGGCGAGGAGGAAATAACGGTTGTAGGCAGAGTAGTGAAGGCTCGTCTTTGAACTCGGAGTTGTTTAGTGACCCTTTAAAGACATTACCGTTCTGGAGTGACCGGTGAACATATCTGCCACCTTCATTTGCAGGTTCACCAATCGATCAATCAAATAATCAATCGGAAGGCCGTTTTGTAGAAGTAGAAGGCATTACAATGCGAAAACGACCCCATGACTCACAATACCATAAAGACAGCCCGGCCGTAGTGTGCCGATGCGAGGTAGTTTCAGATACCTCGGCGATGCAGTTCGTGTAACACTTGTTTATGAGAGCCATCTTTTCGTGTGCTCTTTTCTTTTTTTCTTGGGGCCATCGATGAATAGAATATGTTACTGCGTGAAGCTTTCCCCTGATATTTTTTTTAAATGATAGTCGTCACTTTGAAAACTATGCTTCTTTATTTTCACGACAACGTGACACAAATTGTGACGATTTTTCAAATAAATCTACTTCCCTATAGTAGTGCTTAGGTGTGTTGCTCTGACTGTCAACTATATTTTTTTGCATTCTAGGGTGCTCTACTACTGCGCCATGTTTTCATTTTTTTATATTTTTTTATTCTTCGAACTTATTTCGTCAAATACTTTTGTTACCCCCCTCCCCTCCACACACCGCCCTTTCCCTTCTTCTTGGTCTTCTGACCGCGGCATTCTGTAAATGTTAAAAAATATGTAAATGTTAAAAAACATATGGTTAACCGGCAAAGCTGAAACGTGTGGCCCCTGTGTTTATCGCTGGGTAAATCCCGACTCAATTATTGGTTATGTCTGTCCAAAAATCTTAAGGTGGGGTGATACTTCGTTTGGTCGAAAAATTCGATTTTGAGATTTCGCAATTATCTGACAGAGAATTCCTTTATATTTCAGAAAATTTATCACTCTTGGGTACTCGTCGTTCCAAAAATAATGTTTGGTCCTTTCTTTTCCGACACGTTGACAGGAAACATGGGTGTACCTGTACATAATGTCCGCGCTTTTCTCAGAACAACATTTTTGGAGATTTGTGTAGCTTTTTCTCAGGAACTATGGGGCATAAGTGAACTAAAATGTTTAAGTGTGTTAAATGGTGGCATTTACATAACTGGAACTAGAATCAGTAGCCTAGGTGTATTTATATCTTTTTTTTTTGTATAAAAAGAACCATTCATAAGGGGCAATTTTCATACGTCGACAAACGTAAAAAACATATAAAATCTAGTTTTGGTGTAAGTTCACAATTTCAGTTTCACTTCTGTAAAGCGTTGGTTGCTACCTTTGTACAAAATTGCAATGCTGTGCAAATAGTAGATCTTAACGAAAACAAATAGAAACGTAGAAAAACGGAAAAACTAAAAAAACACTAAATGCAATTTGAAACCAATTTTGGGCTCCAATGCAACCTGCACATATCTTTAAAATTTCTTGCAAATTTTATAGCCATAGCTTTTATTACCACTGCACTACAGTAAAACTCTGAAACTCATTTTCCAAGTCTCACGCCGCATTAATTGGTGTTTGCCGCCTATGATTCCTTCTTCGTGTTTAGTGGACCAGTGGTAAGCAGTGGGGATTCTATGGCACATACGGGCTAAGAGTTCTTGCGCACATAGGACGGACGAATTTTTGTTTCGCCTAGCCATGTACATTTTCGCTGTAAGAAAAGGTGTGTATTGAGTCAAAGACAGCAGGCAAAGACAGCACGCAGCGCGCATTAGCGCTCGTTGCGTCCACTTTTTTTTTCGTCTGTCCTTGTTTTTGGCGCTTTGAAATTGTTCCATGACGCATATATAGCATTTCAATGGAACGAAATGTCAATGCGCATGACATCGAGAACGCCTGGATGCTTCATTGTGAGCGATGCGATCTGCCAGCCTCGTCGGATGACCCTGACACTCCCGCGTTTTTTTTTTTTTTTCTCTCTCTCTGTCTCTCCCTGTGCAAGCGGTTTTCTGTTTTTTGAAGTTTGAAGTTTATTTACAGTTTTGACAATACATGTGACATTAATTGTCATGGTGCCGGAACAAAAGGCGTGTTTATACACGCCTGACTAGGCTCCTGGCACCACGAGTACAGCAGACAACAGCAGAAAACTGCGGAGAAAAATAATAAAATACACACAGCAATATACACAGATATATGTGCATGTACAGAATTGTCACAATTACAAATGAACAAGTTCAATACAGCATTATGAAGTGCAATAATCTGAATAAGTACAAACACAAATGAAGATGTATAGACATACAGTTTACAGTAATTGGAGCTAGTTTTTTTATAGCACAGCAACAAAATATTATGTAGCACTCGAACAAAACAAATTAATTTCCGAGAAAGTACCGTTTTGATTTTTTTTTCTAAATGTTGACAGGGTTGGAGAATGTCCCATAATATCAAATAACTCGTGTTCATCATTGAGGATATTAGGAATTTGCCATTGTAATAGTTGGTTCGTGTTTTTGGTTTAACAAGGTTCCTAGATCTTAAAGTATAATTGGTTGTGGCATTGGTGTACGTCGAAAAGAAGTTCTCGCGGTTACTTTTAAATTCTAAAAATGCTTTTTTCAGATAGTTTTTGTTTATACATATTCCCGATATGCAAAATACGATCCTGCTGAAAGTCTTTCTTTCTCCTCTCATCGGTTCCACAGTGAAAGGTAGCAATCTTTATAATTATCTCCCGGATATTCATGTTCCGTCCGTGAACAAGCCGAGAAAACTGTGCGAATCAGGTTATACCCTGACACAGTAATAACGGCCACCTGTCAAAAAAAATTAAAAAATAAATAAATATATATATATATATATATATATGTGTGTGTGTAAATAAATAAATAAATAAATTACTTTACATTGTAAAAACGGGTGGCGAATATACTCCCTAGGAAAGAAGCGTCATCAGCAACAGGCCGTTCGCCATTATTCCTTATATACTTATGACGTCTCCCATCATATCTGAGAACGTGGAACCATAGTAAAATGTGTGTTTGTGTGTGTGTTTGTGTTTGTGTGCGTGCGTGCGTGTATGTGCGCGTGTGTGTGTGTGTGCTTGTGTGTGTGTGTTTCAGACAGCAACAGGCTTAAGGAAATTCGCGCGAGCATTGAAGATCGCAAAAAAAAATTAAAGAAGAAAATGCGAGGAGAGTGTTTATTGCTAGCGCTAAAAGTTATTTTCGAGGCGAAAATTATGCAATCACCATTCTAAAGTGTTCTGTAAAGGTTGATCGTTCATCTATCTCTCTGATCCAACTATCCCACTGCAGAACAATAATAATTTCTCTGCGTACTAATTTTTTAAACCCGCCATGGTGGTCTAGTGGTTATGGTGCTCGAATTGAGACCCGAAGGTCACGGGATCGAATCCCGGCTGCGGCAGCCGCATTTTTGGCGGAGGCAGAAATGCTTGAGGCCCACGTATTTAGCTTTAGGTGCACGTTAAGGAATCCCAGGTGGTCGAAATTTCCGCAGCCCTCCACAGTGGCGTCCCTCATAATCATGTCGTGGTTTTGATCGTAAAACCCCAACAGTTATTAATTTTTTTAATCTTTATTATAAGCTCGTTTTAAAGAGAGTAACTAAAAATCAGCGACCCGATTCTTTGCCTATCGCACGGCCCTTTCCCAAATTGTTGTTGCGTGTCATCTAGTGAAGGAAAATCATCATCATGATAATCAAAGTGCGTCATAAAACACGGCCTTTCGTTCATATCATGTGTCGAGGGTTCAGCATACCAGATCCCTTCCATTTGTGGAAAGTTGTACGTATTTTGACACGCCGACGTGTAAACATTCTCCTGAGTGAACACCGTAACTATTTAAAAGGTGCTCCTTCTTCTAATTAAGCGTTCAATTGCCGACAGTGCGGCTCAGTTGTAAGCCTCAGCTAGAACAAACGTCTGCTTTATTCTTCAATTATTTCTCAAGGTAATTTAAGCTTCCATATTATTCAGAGGCAGGGCGCTATGAGCGTGAGCCAGCATTCCATGCACCTGCTTCATAACGAGATTATACTTAAGCGCGCCGGCCCAAATTTAACCGCTGCAAGATTAGGTTGCACGAGAACTGTAGAAAGCATAACCCCCGAATCCCTCAATGGTCCTCGACTCGAAGCTGTTCCTTCACGCCAATGGGTAGAATTACTGTATATAGAGTAACTCCACCACCGAGACGAATTACTATACACGATGTCCTAGGGTAGCAGAGTTACGCTTCTGTTTTCCAAAACGTCACTAGAAACCGTGCATTGCGGATTAGCTCAGGCCATTCTTAGCATTTCTCGATGTCGCCGCTGCAGCGAACTGGATTGACGCTAGTTATCGCCAGTAAGGTTCATCGCCGGTCGGCGACACGTTAGGCATGTCGACAGGCGACACGCTAGGCATGTCACCTGCAAAAACGGAGTGCAGCTTCGCCGCATAGCTGTGGCTGCTAGCCGCACTTACGCGTAGTCTAATACATCTCAATTTACCTCGTAATTACTACGCTACAGTTAAAGACAGCAATTAATGATCCCTATGCTTTTCTTGGTCTAATTGTCTGTTGAATTCATTTAGTTGTGCTAACTAAAGGTGTAATACACAGGAACTTTACCACCGAGTTAAACACAGTGCCCGCTACTAGATTGAAAAAGACGCTACACTTATTAAGAATAGCCATATTGCATCTATGAAGCGTAGTGACCACTTCATGTCGAGAAGCGGCTCTGCCGTCGGCTTCCTGAAGTGAAAAGGAATTACTGGGTGAACTATTGTTCCATAATACGGGAGCTTGTTTGCGACGTCATGTTTTCTTGATTACACTTCTGTTTTCGAGACTTATTTTGTAGTTTAAAGTATTTCGATCTGACTAGATTAATGGGCCATCATGTATGTTTCCAAAAGGACGGTTGCGCTTGTGCCGTCCGCATCTCTTGTCTTCGTCTTTCACGCGTCCTGCCTTCCTCATTTCAATTATATATCTCTTTCTCTCTCGTGATTGGTGCACTGGTGGTGTTTTAGAGCTCTCACCCTGAAACAAAACCTCTGCGAATGGATAATCCTGGCGTCATACAAAAATGAGAATGTGGAGTTCGATGTACGCATTCTCGTACATTGTCTCGTGTTCGTGTTTCATTACCGCGCGATTGTGCTTCTCATATTTCGTTGTAGTGAAGGCACAACGGCGTGGTCTTAGGAGGCACAGGAAAGAACGTGCATTCCAATCTTTTTTTTCTTCAATAAATTACAAGGTGACTTGCAGACAGACCCATACGCTATACATTCATTCGGATGTGTTAGCTTTATTGACCGTCTGACTTGCTACACCATGCGCCAGGTGATGACTATGGTATAAGCAGTGAACACAGACGCACTAATAGCACATACGGTACACTGTGTTTACATCCACACACATACATGAAACATACATTCACAAAGTTTTTCTAAGGCCCATCGAATTGAGAAACGGCAGAGCTTTTTCCTGGGACGAATAGCACCTAATTAACAATGCAGGTCTGGCAGAGCCCCAAGCTCACTCTCACTCGGCACTTTCGAAGCTGCGATGTCACAAGCGGTGTTGATTCTCATCTGCAGCCGCGCACTTACCGGCGTGGAGAGAACGATGTACATTAAAGAGCCCAAACTGGGTCATAGTGGAGACGGGCAGGCCTACGCATGCAGGTATGATGGCTCGTGTGGCTCGACGCTGTACAATAAATGGAAGCGTTAATCGCAGACGCTCTCTTTAACACGCGTCAAGCCTTAAAGTGTGGGACCTAGTTAGATGAAGCACCCTGATGGTGTGTACGCGCGAATCTGCGCTGTACACAGCCCGCACCGCACCCGCTGTGCGCCATAGAGAGAGAAACATGCACCCCTGATAGTGTGTGCCCGCAGTTTCTTTCACGGGTATTATATGCGGGGCAACGTGTGTCCAACTGTAGCGGATACGTTTATTAGAATAGTAAATTCAGCGAGGCGGCATTGGTTAATACTTAACAAGAAAGGTATATATTGGCACATAGACAGGCCCCACGAAAAAAGAAATAGAGATGTTGTCATTCAACTGACGATCTATTCTAGCTGCCCCTACATGTATATCGCTGACCTACTTCTCCAGTGCGTATGTTCGCCGTCGTATAGACAACGCAACAAAATAGATTAAAAAAAGAAACAGAAACAAGTACCCCTTAGTCTCACTAACGCTGTCGTAGTTAAAAGGATGACCGTTGAGCTCAATGAGAGCAAGGTGCGGCATGTTTCGCCCGCCTGTCTTCATTCCTGCTACCGTTTTCTGCGTCCGTCTCCATACTAGTTTACTGCGCTCTTGTTAAGTTCAGCTTAGTGGAAGGTTTTTAGGGTGTCGATTCCGTTTAAACGAAACGGAGCGTGTAGGTAGCATTGTCAAACCCCTGTCTCAGGAACCTGCTTGAATGCTGTAGAAACCGAGGTGAGTGAGTGAGTGAGTGAGTGAGTGAGTGAGTGAGTGAGTGAGTGAGTGAGTGAGTGAGTGAGTGAGTGAGTGAGTGAGTGAGTGAGTGAGTGAGTGAGTGAGTGAGTGAGTGAGTGAGTGAGTGAGTGAGTGAGTGAGTGAGTGAGTGAGATCAGAAGCAAACAAAAGGAACAAAAATATTCCTGGAATTAAAGGGAAATTGCTGCTGTCGGAATGTTGACAATCCGTGCGAAGTACCTCACGAATAGTAGTGACGCAGGGTGTCATGCTTTCCAATGAAGCCAGGACATTGTTGTGTCTATATACAGCGTCTTATTCACTTCAGAAAGAAGAAAAAAAAGCGCGACTCATCAAGAACACTAAGCAATTATCGATTCCCAATTAGAGTTTCAGTAGGGAACAAATTGTAGGATGTCTCTGGAACTCAAAAATTGTGGTCGCTCACGTGTCACGGTGTCGGAATTTCCTGGAATTCAACGCATTGAACACACACACACACACACACACACACACACACACACACACACACACACACACACACACACACACACACACACACACACACACACACACACACACACACACACACACACACACACACACACACACACCACACACACACACACATACACACTCTCTCTCTCTACTCGAATGAGTCACATTTTGACTTCCAGCGGCACCTTTAACTGCAACGTAGCAAATTCATAGCGACGCGGATCACTGCTGCACTGAGCATAAACATTTTGCCATGCTCTTTGCGCCACTGATTTGGTCGAACTCTAACGGGACAAGTAACATGTTTTGAAGTTAAAAGCATGCATACCGGGCGTTCATTCAAAACGTTGGGCATTCGTCAGTGAAGCATTCGGAAGCATCTTCACTCTCTTGGGACGTTCGAGCGAATGCAGTGTTCAAAAAAACCTCCTTCCATGAGTGTGCTTGTGGCTTGTTTGTAACAGCAAGTATCAAGTTTTCAAAAACAGTCATCGAAGCAGTTTTGTAGTTTCCCGCTGCAATGCGAGATTTTGGATTTGATACGAATACTGAAAACACAGAAAGATGTCACACTGCATAACGTAAATGCGAAATCCAATTACAACGCTTAATACAAAGTTCGAAACAGCTGGAGTTTTCTCTTGGATGCCTACGAAGCGGGTGTAGCGTGCCTAATCAGGGGCGTAGCCAGAGATTTTTGTCGGAGGGGGGGGGGGGATTAACCATACTTTATGTGTGTTCGTGCGTGCGTTTGTATGTGTACGTGCATATACACGCAAGCAAAATTGAAAATTTTTTTTTGGGGGGGGGGGGGGGGGTTAAACCCCCCAACCCACCCATCGGCTACGCTTCTGGTGCCTATCAGGCTAGAAGTAGAACAATGCGGTGATTTTCAGTTAGCAGGCATTGTTGCGTAGGTGTTCGATGTCCATTACGAGTTGTTCCTGCATACTTGGGGACTTCAGAGACTGTAGCGCCGCTCTTGAGTCGGTGAAGATGACCTTAGACTCAGCTGTCTGGTCTACGTTGTAATTAAAAGCAGCTCACTGCGTAATACAAGGCAACGTCCAGGCTGATGACGCTGCCAAAACTGTACACGACGCCTCGAGAGAAATGGTCGAGATACCTTGCTCGAGAAAAAACCCGGCGACACTCGTATCGGCACACCAGGCCCGTAGACAGAGGGGGGGGGGGGGGGGGCAGGGGGCCCGCCTCCTCCCCCCCTCCAGAAATTTTGATGACACATGGTGTTTTATCGAAAATAAATCATGAAAATAGGCGTTTTTCTCAAATAGTCAAGGTTTTCAGCAAGTGCCCCCCCCCCCCTCCCCCGGAAAAAATTCCTGGCTACGGGCCTGCGGCACACGCTTGGCGCTTCCAGCGATCCCTCTGGACAGATGCTAGTCACCAGTATGGATGGGCGTCTTTACAAAAGTGATCCATCGTGTGACTCTGATATGCCGCGAGACCTTAACAGACAAGAGGAAACATGCTTGCACCGCATCAAATAAAACGTTTAAGAGTAAAATCAAGCTGTCAGACTCACCACTGCGCGTTCAATGTAAGTTATTAAAGGGAAGCTTTGGGCTAGTTGGTTTTGCATTATGAAATGGTAACAGCGTGATATTCTACATGGTGACACACAAGAGAAGCAACACAGCCAAGCGCTGACTTTCAACTGAGCTTTTATTGAACACGAGAGGAAAATATATACAGAACTGTTTTTAAGAAATATTAAGGCATGACAAAATATCAAGGGATGATCACACGTGCTCTTCCAAAAAAGATAATTCTCTCGTCGACAAACAAAGAGACGCCGTGCTGATGCATGATGCATGATTTTGAGCAAGAAGGTTTATCATGCATCAGCACGGCATCCGTTTGTTTGTCGACGAAATAATTATCTTTTTTTTTTTGGAAGAGCACGGGTGATCATCCCTTGATATTTTGACATGCTTTAATGTTTTTTAAAATAATTTTACTGCATATATTTTCCTCGTGTTCAATAAAAGTTCACTTGAAAGTCAGCGCTTGTTAGTGTTGCTTCTCTTGTGTGTCCCCGTGTAGAATATCGTGCTGTTACTATATCATAATTCAATGCAACGTCCCAGAAGACCTGAAACACGTTCTCTGTGAACGCAGGCGATACGTATCATAGAGACAATCTCTGAAGGCGCTCGACTATGGCGCTATGGGCTATGGCGGTTATGGCACTCGACTGTTGACCCGAAGGTCGCGGGATCGAATCCCGGCCGCGGCGGCTGCATTTTCGATGGAGGCGAAAATGTTTGAGGCCCGTGTACTTAGATTTAGGTGCACGTTAAAGAACCCCACGTGGTCGAAATTTCCGGATCCCTCCACTACGGCGTCTCTCATAAGCATATCGTGATTTTGGGACATGAAACCCCAGGTATTATTATTATTATTATTATTATTATTATTATTATTATTATTATTATTATTATTATTATTATTATTATTATTATTATTATTATTATTATTATTATTATTATTATTATCTCTGAAGGCGGCCCTGCACCTTCAACGGGACTCGTGCTTAGAACTGAGACATATTCTGGGCCCATGGCAAAGCAGCACCTGTGCGTTACGCGCCAAGAAAGCACTGCTGACTTTCTTGCGGGCCACGAGCCTGAACGAAACTTTGTAAACAGTGTAGCGTGTGTGTGTGTGTGTGTGTGTGTGTGTGTGTGTGTGTGTGTGTGTGTGTGTGTGTGTGTGTGTGTGTGTGTGTGTGTGTGTGTGTGTGTGTGTGTGTGTGTGTGTGTGTGTGTGTGTGTGTGTGTGTGTGTGTGTGTGTGTATCAGTGTATATATCATAATATTACATCACCCAGCACCTGGAGCAGCATGTCAGGCGAATAGCCAGGATAACATCTCCAGCTTTTCAGTAAAACATTTCTCTGTCTCTCAGGCTAGAAGTAAATGTCTTACCGATGCTGAACTGAAGCCTCGCCCTTTACCAAAGCAGCTCAATGCTCTGTCGATCCCACTCGTGCATCTGTCGTACCAAGGCTAATAACCAATAACCTCTGAAATGTCGAGCACGTAGGTCACGTGGTAATTTCTGGCATTCATCCGTCGCGACAACTAGCGGTTTGAGACACTGTGTTTTAAATGCGAGAGTATACCTTAGCGTACCCCCAACCCTCCAATCATTTGTGAAAAACGGTGTGCTGACCCTACTGTATTTACTTTCTACAGCACTTGTTAGCAGTGGATAATTTGTCTAAATCATGACTATTGTCGGCTAAACAATGCCTAAGGTTAGATATAGAGTGCTGAAATATTACTGGCCCTGGATAGTCTTGGCTAGCGATTGGCAAATTTCGGCTTGTATTGCTATATCACGACTAGGATTGGCTTTTCTTAGCTATCTGCTATTGTGACAAGATTGTGTTCAATCAATTTCAACTCAATAAGTGAGTTGTTTACCTGCTTAAAACGTACTTGTGAGCTAGTTGGTTGGCCATAACCAACTATTAGTTGTCTACCTTTTCTTTTTTTATTTAGCCCCTTTCACCTCACGTTTTCTACCTAGGAAACAATAAGACGTTCTGCAGTATTACGCTGCTCACCTTTAGGTACCTTGCCCTGTATCTAGTGACGTGCTGCTGGCAAGTTTTAATGACATTCTTGTCGTGGTCTCCCTGATAAGGGAAAGCACCTGCTTGTAACTTGAAAACCGTTGAATTCTCTTGACTTCTAGCTGATAGTGTATTCACGTACATATGTCTCACATGGTGTGCATAGGCATGTCATTTTTTTAACCAAATAGATTTACACAAACTTCCTATCCTTTCTCAAATATTCGTTTCCCTATTCCCTATTCGAGCACTCCTATTTCCGTTGATCGGTGTCATTCTCACGCCTTGTGTATAAGTAAACTATTGTTTGATGTATAGATTGGTTGATTGATTAATTAATTTATTTATTTATTTATTTATTTATTTATTTATTTATTTATTTATTTATTTATTTATTTATTTATTTATTTATTGATATGAAAAGAGCTGTGAAAGTTCAATCGTTCAGGAGGCCGCGCTAAAATCATCAACCTGTAGTTCTTTACTGTGCCCCCAGGACAAGGCGCACAAATCTAACCGGGACTCGAACCGGCATGCTCAGCTTATCGTCGCTGAGCTTCTGGGGCGGGTGTATTCGGTAAATAAAGAGCGAAGTAAAGAAAAAAAGACTACCAGCAATACATAGCATCGAGTGTAGCTTATTTACTTTTAGTTTATACATTTTGCCTTATCTGTTTTCAAGGAGAAAATGAAAAAAAAAGAAAGACAATGAAAAAATTCAGGAGCCCTTCCCTATCGTAAAAATGGGGGCAAGCGAAGCTTGGCGTAAGCGCGCCTGACCTACTGTTTTTGTTCGTATCTATCTATCTATCTATCTATCTATCTATCTATCTATCTATCTATCTATCTATCTATCTATCTATCTATCTATCTATCTATCTATCTATCTATCTATCTATCTATCTATCTATCTATCCCATTGCGCACCGCTCCCTCCTAACTTTTTCCTTCCGACATGTCGGAAATTGGACCTTCATCCACGTGCTTAGCAGCGCAACACTTCACTTGCTACAGGCAACAACGAAGCTCGTGCGTTCATATCCAGGCAACAATAAAATGTGACAACGTGAAGAGACGAGTGACCTCGATAAAAGATCACATTGCCGTATCAGAAACGGCTGATCGTCGACGAGCCCACGATCGAGAGAGCATCAATTATTGCAAAACGGCGCATACAAATACGCATGAGAACGACGCACCTTCGGGGGCCGCATTTCTGTACACTCACCGACGCCGTTTTTTTTTTTTTTTGCGTACTATGCCGCCGCCGCCGCCGCCAAACTCTGTAACTCATAACAAGCTTTGCTCGAAAAACTCAAAGCGCACAGACACGGCAGTCAGAGCGCCGGTCAGAGGCAAGGCGTAGCAGTTAAATAATAAGATAAGAAACGTACGGGACTAGAACGAGGAGCGTGTAGCTGCGGCCATAAATTTGCGATTGGTTCCCGGACGCAAGTGGCGCGAGAATAACTTCGCACGTGCCGCACTCCTGTCCGTACCTACATTGCCTTCATATATTTTTTTATTTTTTGTTATTGTCTGTCCGTCTTCCACGCTCGCCCTCCAACTGTCATCGTTGATGGACGACGCGTTTGTTAAAGCACGCGCGAATGTTTTTCCGGGATGTTAGTTCTCGTTCGCGTTCTTTCTTTCTTTCTTTCTTTCTTTCTTTCTTTCTTTCTTTCTTTCTTTCTTACTTGCTTCCTTTCTTTCTTTTTCTCTTTCTTCCTTTCTTTCTTTCTTTCTTTCTTTCTTCCTTCCTTCCTTCCTTCCCTCCTTTCTTCCTTCCTTCCTTCTTTTGTTTCTTTCTTTCTTTCTTTCTTCCGTCCTTTCTTTCTTCCTTCCTTCCTTCCTTTCCTTCTTCCGCCCTTTCTTTCTTTCTTCCTTCCTTCCTTTCTTTCTTTCTTCCTTCCTTCCTTCCTTCCTTCCTTGCTTCTTTCTTTCTTTCTTTCTTTCTTTCTTTCTTTCTTCCGTCCTTTCTTCCTTCCTTCCTTCCTTCCTTTCTTTCTTTCTTCCGTCCTTTCTTTCTTTCCTCCTTCCTTCCTTTCTGCCTTCCTTCCCTCCTTCCTTTCTTTCTTTCTTTCTTTCTTTCTTTCTTTCTTTCTTTCTTTCTTTCTTTCTTTCTTTCTTTCTTTCTTTCTTTCTTTCTTTCTTCCTTCCTTCCTTTCTTTCTTTGAAAGAAAAAAGAGAAAGAGGGAGAGCGAAGTATGGAGGAATCAAAATAAAAGAGAACCGGATCGTGTGCATATCGGGGAAACTAAGTAATGAATGTTTAACGCAAGAATTTAGCATTATTGTGCGTTTACATATTATCATTGACGTTAGAATAGTGGGTAGTTAATGGAACGTTCGATCACCCGTCAAACACGGAAGAGCGAACGATTACTTGGGGTGAACGTGTCACTTCCTTGCGTGTTCTATATATATAAAACAAAATTACTATCTAAGGGAGAATTAGGAATTGCTAACGTTGTCCGTGCTCTTCTCATTGGGTTTTAAGGCATCGCGATTTAATGTATGCCAACTATATGCCCTAAACTTGAATTCTACCGCACTGTGTTACAGAGTAGCCAAGTGCCTCGCTTGTTATGCATAAGAAACTTAGCCTGGGTCGATGAAATTGCATAGCTTTTCTTTCTGTGTGCCTTGACGTGACGTCATGACGTTGACATTGAGAGGCTTTTAACGAGATAGACGCGAACCTCGGTTCGCTTGAAGACCTCAATATCTCCATTACCCTTTTCAGCTCTGGACACACAAGCAGGCTTATTATGACATGCTTCTTTTTTTTTCTTTTTTGCTCTCTAAAGAAAGAGCATAAAGAAGAAGAAAAGGGAGGTGCATGGTCTACGCGACCCAGTCGTAAATTTTGGTTCAAGGGCGAAATCTGCATCACTGCAACGCTTACAGGGTTTGCGGGAAAACGAGAAACTGCCAACAGTCGCCATTTATGCAATCCGACCAGCAAGCGCCGCTAGGAACAGCGTGTGTCGACAGAGCTGCTCCGTTGTCTAGACGGTGAGGCGCGACACCGTGCCGTTTGCATCAAAAGCATTTCGCGTAGGCGCGGATGGTCTATAGGATGTAAATGGGGAGATGCTTGCTTTCAGATGACGCGAGTTCTCGGTACTTGCTCGGGGTGAATTCAAGAGGGTTGTTGCAGTAAGCGATGCATTTCTGTACAAGGAGAAGTGTCTACGCAAAACACTGCGCTTTTTTAAAAGGGAAAAGGAGAGAGAGATAGAGGGAGGGAGGGAGGGAGGGAGGGAGGGAGGGAGGGAGGGAGGGAGGGAGGGAGGGAGGGAGGGAGGGAGGGAGTCGTGTTCCGTTCTTCTTGGCACAGTGAGGTGGAGTTTCCGAATGGGCATGCTTGAAACATTTCTGCTTCCAACTCTTTCTTTCTCGAGTCTTTGTTTCTTTGTTTGCGCTAACATGTATCCCTTCGACGTGAACCAGCTCTCCCAGAAACTGAGGTTATAGCGTGCCCGTGTAAATAGTGTCGTCTCGTTTCAAGTGCGTCTCACTGCATCAAGTCCTTGTCCTTAGCCTTACTACACAGGCTAGTGATGCACCACATTGAAACTGCAGCAACACCACCACCCCCATGTTACTCAACCTCTGTAACCTATCTGTGGTGCTGACCAGTGCTCCTGCAAGGGTTGCAGAAGATAACGCCACTCTTTGCACCTTCATCAACAGGCCACAACGTACATATTATCTCGCAAATACTTTAAGACAGTGAGCTTCCCCCTCTGGGGATGACATTTAAAGTTCAACGGCGCGACATGTGCCAATTAGTGACCTTTCACACACACGCACGTTTCAGCGTGGTCTTAAGCTAGACCCCGCGTAGGTGTGAAGGTTCCGAGCCGGGCTTTCCACTCGTGGCCGTTTGTGAACCCTACGTATATCTAGCCCCATTATTCACGTAAGGCCATTTGCCTCCATAAATATAATAGAAACAAGATTTATTGAGACAAATGACGCTTAGACGTTGTGCTCGTCTACAACGAACACCCTCCAATTTCAGCACCTGTGACGTCATTGGAATTGTAAAATACGTCAAACACGAACCCACGAGGTCGGAATCGCAATATGACGTCGTCGAATTCCATATCCGAATATTTGTTTACACAGACTTCGCCTGGCATCCTCGCCAACCTGTTCGTTTTGGGAAGACCAGGAAAGAACAAAACACTTTCTCATTTTTCGCGACAGATCTTATGATTTGTGGAAAAGGCCCTTAGAAACAGTGTCCTGCCAGCTTAGGCTAGATTTAAATATTGCAAGACCTAACTTTCCTTACGGTCTTCTAACTTTGCGCACAGTGACTGCTAGGTAGAAGATGCGTGCAAGATGAAGTATGTTTAGTCTACGTAATCAGCCGTTACTGTTTACTTCTCTCTCCACCACATTGCTATATCTTTATCTTAATTTGTTCGTCTTCATGACTTCCATACATGTAACTTCCTTATTACTCTCATCTTGCAAGTTTGTTTTATTTCTATTACATATCTTCGTTCTTCAGTGAGATTTTTTATATTGTATTGTAAGAATTTTTTTAAAGCTAGCCGGTTCAAGGCCGAGCTCCCAGAGTAGGCGTGTGACATTGGCTTCTACGCTATACTCTACTCTAC